>NW_021834983.1:20000-43481 GCF_006345805.1 Octopus sinensis | reverse complement strand
ATCGAAAAATAACTTAGGAATGGGAACCCAGGTTCGAAATTTCCCCCAAGACACCTGATGAAGGCTGGAGGGTGTATCAGCCGAAACGTTGTGTTAACAACAAACTAGATGAGGACAAATATCCGTCAAATGTAAATAATGTGATTGAAATAAGTACAGTAGTGCCTCGGTTTTCGAAAACCTCTCATCCCGAATAAATCGTGCTTTATAAATTCTTCCTATAAACACACACACACACAGATACATTAAACGACAAGTTCCTACATTGAAGAATTATTCTCTTAACATCGACCAAGAGCATCAGGATGACACGCTTACACCAATTCTTCTTGAACCCAGCTCTACTTACTCAAGAACACAACGAAATTTTTCCTTTAAAACAAAGAAATCTTTTTTGTTGTTTTTATTTTCCCCAAGAAACTGAACATCCAAAACTGCCAGAATTGACAGACGTAACAAAACCAAAAACCTGTTCTGCAAATACTTGCCATAATCTTCAAAGTCTTCCTCCTTATTACTGTCCATTCTTTTCAAATAGGATTTCTTCAATTGCTGTCTTTTCTACGACATCTTACGACAAACCGTCAATTTCTCTAATCGCTTCGTACACTTCTTATTCGCGCATGACATATTCTTTCCTTCTGTCTGTATTTCTTTCATTCTTCCTTCCTTCTATACACATAAATCTATACACACACACGCACACACACTGAGCGAGGTATAAACAGTAGCTACACGACATCGTGAAGTATATTTGCCACTTAAATGTGGCTAACCCCTACGGGTGGATGCTACTGTAGCTTGTAGCCCCAGGAGGACACCTCCTCCAACTGGCTATTGACACACTTTCTGTGCCCTATAAGGATAGCATCCACCCTAGGGGTTAGCCACATTTAAATGGCAAAAATATACTCATATATATATAATATATATATATATATATATATATATATATAGATATATATATATAGCTATATATATATATATATATATATATATATATATATACATATAAATGTAGGAAGCAGTCAGAATTTTGGATAATTCTTTATTAGCGCTTTCGTTGGTTTAACCGAACTCTTCGAGAAAAATTGAACCAAAATATATATATTATCAACCACACATACTCAATACGTGTACGATGGTTGTTTGCCAGTAGGCTGCTGTTTAGCGCGGCAGGAAAGACTCCCCCACATCTCCGGGTGTTAGAACACATGAAGGTCAAAGACAGGTGAGACGACTCGCCCCAGATCCCATTCAAGAGTGATGAACATCGATGTTTCACCATTTTTGTGGCTTATCAACATTACATACCTGAAATGAATTGCAGGCGAACTGATTCGCCAGTCTATAACTATATACAAATAGTGCAAAAACCATTTGCTGGTATGCCACGACGATGCAGATATAAGAATAAATTCAAATATGAATAATAAGCAGCGCTAGTATTTTAAACATTATCGATCACGCATGCTCAATGCACAAACTCAGCTTGTTCGCCAGCAGGCTACAGTCTAGCGTATATACTCATAGACTGGCGATACAGAACTGAAACTTTCATCAAATGTAAGCATCTGAAAAAGTTTCTTTTATTGAACTGGAAAAGGCATACCCTCTCCATATTAAGCATGCAGTTTCACAAACTTTAACTTTCCCCACCTTGAATTAATTTACATCAACCATATCAATTCTGATTCGAACGCTCCATTTTCTTTTTTTTTCTCTCTTTTTATTTATTCTACATTGTTCTTTTACCTTCCTCTTGTCCTTTTTCTTTTTCCTCATTGTCCAGTTTCCTTTCTAGTCTTTTTTTTTCTGTCAGAAACCAGCCACATTGTATATATGAGTCTAGAGGATTACTTGGAAACACACGACACACTATAGAAGCTGGTCAGATAATCGTATTTTCACAGCATGAAACTAGCAGTAGCTCGAATTTAAATATTGTGCATGTTAAATCACACAACCACACACACACGAGCGCGCACACGCACACACATACACACACGCAAACACACATACAAATACACACACAAACACACACACATATACATGCAAACACATACACAAACACATATATAGAGAACTGTTCGCTTCTTGAAAGACATAGGCCCTTGTACTTAATAAAAGAAATGAGTACTACTACTACTACTACCACTACTACTATCAGCGTCTATTTCCTATTCTTTCTTTGTGGTGCTGTTTTTGGCTGTCCTTACAGTACTTTATCACAAACTCCGCCACCACCACAACAGCAACGTCAGCAGTAGCACCGCTGCTACCGCCACTACTTCCCCCACCACCCATTACTACCATCCCCACTACCACCACCACTACTACGACGACGACCACCACAACCACTACCACCACCACTACTACTACTACTACCACCACCACCACCACCACTACTACTACTTATACTACCACCAGCACTACCACCAACAACAAAAACAACATCAACTGAAACAACAACAATAATAATCATCATCATCATCATCATCACATCATCATCATCATCATCATCATCATCATCATCATCATCATCATCATCATCACCAGCCTCACCATCTTCCGTCCATCTTAAGAATACGTCTTAATTTTCTAAAGCTGATGACTAACTCCTTTGTCAGTCTGTCTGCCTGTCTCCGTGTCTGCCTTTTATACTGACCGACAATCTGTCCGTCTGTCCGTCCATCTGTCTGTCTGTCTGACCATCTTTTCTTGAGAGATATGAAAACATCCTTAAGTAATGATTGCATCAGATGTCTTGGCCGAGTAATGTTTAATCCTCATTCTCTCTCTCTCTCTCCTTCCTTCCTTCCCCACCCCTCTCTCTCTCTCTATATATATATATATATATATTTATATATATATATATAATATAATATAATAAATGCGAAAACTAATTTCTGTGTGTCAGTGTGTCACACTTTGACCCTCTACTCTCTCACTATTCAATGACACTTCCTCGAGCTGGGGTGAGAGTAATAGTAGGCATAGAGACGGTGAGAGCTGTGGTGAAGAGAGAGAGAGAGAGAAGAGAGAGAGAGAGTGAGAGAGAGAGAGAGAGAGAAATGAAAGAAAAAGAGTGGGAGAGAAGGAAATAAGGTAAAGGATGACTCGTCCGAGAAAATAACATTCTTTTACTGCTCTAGGGACCAATTCTGTAGGTTTTTACTCCACTCTAAACGCTTTGCAACGTTTGTTTTTGAAAGTAATTGTTTTCTGATTGCAGCCCTCCTGTGAAATCCGGCTTTGTGCAGCTGCCGGCGAAACTGGTCATTAATCCCTGCAGTAATTTAGGGAGCTGTACTTTTGTGAGATCCTTTCTAACAATTCGTGTAAGAGTCCGACGGTCCCTATCTGAAAGTTTTGGTTTTCTTCCGGAGTTTTATTTCGACGAGGAGGTTTTTTTCCCTCTTTCTCAATGGCTGTCATTATTTTCGAGCTAGTACTTTTGATACTCCAAACATGTTGGCTGCTTTCGTTACGCTAGCGCCTGCCATATGAGCACCAGCAATTTGACTTCTTTGAAAGTCCGATCGATCTGTCATTTTAATGAATTTTAATTACCTTTTTCTGATGATATCTGAAAAGAAAGAGCAATTTTAGCAAAACATATTAAGCAACACTAATAATAAATAAAAAAAACATAAAAATAAACAAACTTTTGTTGGTTTTCTAGAAATTTCATAATTATGATGCTATGATGCTAGGTGTTTCCATTATTTTGTCCAACCCCTGTATATATATATATTCTGGAAAGAAAGGTTGTTGTGATCTAGATTTGTCATTGCCGGTACTAATTAGGAACAAATAATAATAACATCAATAATAATAATAATAATAATAATAATAATGTTTCTACATTGCAGTCTACTATCTATAGACATTTTAGGATGAAGGTTACTAATTTTTTGACGGATTTAATTAGCAGCCCTACTTGTTTCTAATTAATTATTTATTAGTCATTTTAAATCTAAACTAAACATATAGGAGTGTTAATGCATCGAATAATGGTGAAGAATTTTCTAGAAAGAACAGATTGATGTGGCTTGGTTTTTACTTCTGTTGGATCTTTTCGGTTTGAACGGCAGTTTTTAACATAATTTCTAGGTAACTAAAAAATTTTAAACTTCGTATACTGGTAGAATGTGTTTATAAAACATCTTTTTCTCTTGGCTTTATTGAGAAAATTCTATAGTTTGTAAGATATTTACTGTTTTTTTCTTCAATTTCTGCAATTTCAACCAATCACTGACGTCCATTGAGGTAAACAACATTCTGTGCCGTATGAATATGTCCCTCGTTTAAGAAACAGATTGGGTTTATTTACATTTGTGAAGAAAAAAAGATACCCTTAATCCCACCCCTAACCCTAACCCTAACCCTAACTAACCCTAAGCCTAAAATAGATTGAAATGCAATAGATCGATACTAGGGTCATAATTATGGGTGACAATTTCATATGACACCGCTAGAAAAAACTGCCGTTCAAACCGAAAAGATCCATTCTGTTTTTTGTTTTTTTAACGGGCATGAAAGTTTAGGACAAATATATGAAAACTAGCACTTATGACCCGGCAACGCAACCCTTTGACGGTTTTGAATGACCATAGTGCGAGCCCTCTAACTGAAAAATTGTGGATTTGTATAAAGGATACACACGCAGACATTATGCCGTTTATATATATAGAGATGCTTTGGGTTGGCAAAGAGTTAATTATGCAAGGATCACAATGTTTAAGTCAATAAGATCCCTAAGACTGATGTTTGTTCACGAGACAAACAAAATCTAGAGAATAGCTTAAGTATTGAACAACTTGAATAAAATGTTTGAATATATCTAAAAACATGTAATCTCAGAAGTGAAGAGAGCGGAAGAGATCACACAAAGGAGAACGGATAAGAGAGTTGGTGTTGTCCAGGACGATAAGAGTCGTAACGTCTTATCGCTTTTGTGTGAAACATTAAAAAATTTGCCAGAAAACAGATTTATACGGTCATGCGCAAGATAATGATAATGGTTTCAAATTTAGGCACAAAGCCAGCAATTTTGAGAGAAAAGGAATGAGTCAATTAGATCGAATTCAGAGCTCAATTGATATTTATTTTATCGATCCCGAAAGGATTTCAACTCAGAACGTAAACTGCCGGAAGAAATTGGGGAGGGCGATAGTCGATTACATCGACCCCAGTACTCAACTGGTACTTAATTTATCGATCCCGAAAGGATGAAAGGCAAAGTCTACCTCGGCGGAATTTGAACTCAGAACGTAACGGCAGACGAAATACCTATTTCTTTACTACCCACAAGGGGCTAAACACAGAGAGGACAGACAAGGACAAACACATAGATTAAGCCGATTATATCGACCACAGTGCGTAACTGGTACTTACTTAATCGACGATTAAATAACAATTCTGCCAGCTCGCCGCCTTAACAATAATAATAATAATAATAATAATAATAATAATAATAATAAGAAGAAGAATAAGAAGAAAAGAAGACAGAAGAAGAAGAAGAAGAAGAAGAAGAAGAAGAAGAAAGAAGAGAAGAAGAAAGAAGAGAAGAAGAAGAAGAAGAAGGATAGCTGGACCTGTGAAGAATTCACTGAAAACATTAAAAATGTAAGCATCTGTAAACAGTGTACTGGTGCCATGACAAATGTTTGTATATTATGACCGTCTGTCTTTACGTTCTGAGTTCAAATTCGACTTTGTATTTCGTCCTTTCAGGGTGGATAAATAAAGTATCATTTGTGTACTGGCTTCGATCTAATCAAATGGCCCCCTCCCCACAAAAAATCCAGGCCTAGAAAAGTATATTGTGACAGTTATAGAATATAGAATGTAATGTAACATCAACCAAAATATCTCAGTTACACGAACGTAAACAGAATTACTATTTAACCTTAAAATACATCGTACATATTCAAAGAAACTTAATGTACAAATTGGAATGCAGAAGAACGAAATAATAAATGGATTCGCGAATGAAAGTTTGGTAATTGCGTTTATTTCCACCAGGCGACACTTATTATTGCAAACATGTTTTAACTAACCTAAACTACACACACACAAATACATTCATATGTCTCGAGTTGTAGCTGTAATTCAAAGGGACCAGCCTTGTCATATTCTGTGAGAGGATGAATCTCCCTGAGAACTACGTTAATGTTATACATGTCTATGGCGTACTCAGCCATTTGTGAGTTAATTTTATCCTCGTGTGGTAATGAAAAGTGAAACTGACATCCAATATTTGCTGTATGTATATATATGTATCTATGTATGAACTATACTTTGGATTTAAGTATCTACTGTCTCTCTCTCTCACTTTCTCTCTTTCTCTTTCACTTCCTTTCTGTCCCTCTTCTCTCTCGTTTTTGATGTTAACAATGTGTATATGTATCAATGTATCTGCTTCTCTTACGATGTGAAAAAAAATTAAAAACACAAAACGAACGTCGTCACCACTCACTGTCTCTTTCACACTCTCTATCTTTCACACACTCTCTCTTTCACACTCTCTCTCTTTCACATTCTTTCTCTTTCACATTTTCTCTCTTTCACATTCTCTCTTTCACACACTCTCTCTCTTTCTCTCTCACTCTCTCTCTTTCTCTCTTAATCTCTCTCTCTTTCTCTCTTACTCTCTCTCTTTCTCTCTCACTCTCCTTTTCTCTCTCACTCACTCTCTTTCTCTCTTACTTTCTCTCTGTCTTCCTCTCTCTCGCTTTGCCACATCTATGAAGTGTGACGCCTACAACAGGTACGTACAAGACAAAAAGCTGGCGTATTAATATTATTGATAATGATAATAATGATATAAGTACGAAATAGCCCGGCTATGGAAAATGAAGAAGGTGAAGATAGTGCCAATTATTGTTGGGTCCTTGGGAAGAGTAAAAGAAGGCATCAAGAGGAATATAAAAGAAATTGGAATAGAGTGCTCAGGAGAACTGTTACAAAAGGTTTGCCACCTTGGCACAGCCAGAATAATCAGGAAAGTATTATAGAGCTGAAAAGAATTGATAGCATGGTACCATTGGGTGCAGGTAGTAAGCCTGCTACACATGCAAGACTCCAGGAGTTACAACAAAACCTGTGATGATGATGATGATGATGATGATGATGATGATGATGATGATGATGATGATGATGATGGTGATGATGATGATCCTTTCTATTAAAGGCACAAGGCCTGAAATTTGGGGGAGGGGGATAGTCGATTACATCGACCCCAGTACTCAACTGGTATTTATTTTATCGACCCGGAAAGAATGAAAGGCAAAGTCGACTTCGGCGGGACTTGAACTCAGAACGTAAAAAGCTGGGATTTGTTCGATACATTTTGTTCGATGCACTAACGATTCTGCCAGTTTTCCACTTTTACTATAGAATTCTTGCGATGAAATTAATCTTAGCTTCTCATCTTGCATTTTTCTGCTGGTGTCCTGAGAGGGAAAGCTGGGGGAAATTTATGGAAATATTTGTTAAAGGGTCCGGACAATGAAGGGCTGGAAGAAGAGGGATCTATATATTGCAGGATTATCAGCGAAGTAGGAGTGGGTTGCAGGGCTGGAAGAAAGAGGTACATATAGTGGGGGCTATTAGAAGGAAGCTCTGATCGTAGGACAAAGTCAGCATATTGTACGCCTGAAAGAAGGGCAGTGCACACTGTAACGCAGGAGGGGCGCACTTTGTAGGACAGGGAGAACGGAATATGATTGAGAGAAAAAGGACACATGTAGGGCATGCCCGGGCTTCCATATTTACCGGGTGAATGGTCAGCTTTGATCGATGGACACCCGATGTATCCGCGGTCCTTGGACAACGGACAGTGTTGGTGACAAGATATAGTCGCGTGATTCGATGGTGGAGTGACGTCATACACAATCAGCTCCGATTGTCCATATTCATTAGTAGTTAGTATCAGTCGTATTGTAAGCAGTAATGTTATGCAGTGTTAGAGTCATTAGTCATAGCGATCTATGACATGCACACACACACACACACACACACACACACACACACACGCACACACACACACTCACACATACAGAGTACATACGCAAACATACATAAATATATATATACATACACACACAGAGTATATACATATATATACATATATATATATACACATACATACATGCATGCAGACACACACACACACAGAGTATATACATCAGCATGGCCGCAGCTCTGAGCTGAAACTAGAAAAAAAATATATATATATATACATACACACAAACACACCATATATATATATACATATATATATATATTATATGTATATGTATATATATTACATACATTTAAACATATACATATTGTGTATGTATGTATTTATATATGTATGTATATATATATATATATATATATATATATATATATATATGTATATGTATATATATATATATATATATATATATATATATATCTATATATATATATATATATAATATATATCTATATATATACAATATATACATATATACATCAAACACACAGACACACACAGATACATGCACACACACACCACACATATGAAAATGTAAGAACCTAGGATCAAGGTGTAGGAAGAAAGTTAGCTTCAAGTAATTCGTAGTAAATATAAAAAAAAAAAAACTTTCAGGGGCAATAGTGATCCTTGGAGATGGAGGGTTGTGGATTTTTTCGTATCGAAATACGATAAACTGAAAAAAGAGTTCTTTTTATATTTCACGGTAGGCGACCAGACGTGTGAATAAGAATACAAGAGTTAAGGAGTGGAGGTTTCTCGGTTTCCTTGGCGTATGGGTTCTCCACTTGGACGGGACGCCGGTCCGTTGCAGGTGAGCTGGAAGATGCAGGAGGAAAGAGTGAGAGAAAGTTGTGATGAAAGAGTTAGCAGAAGTTCGCCATTATCTTCTGCCGGAGCGGCGTGGGATCTTTTCGGTTTGACCGGCAGTTTTTAACATAATTTCTAGGTAACTAAACACTTTTAAACTTCGTATACTGGTAGAATGTGTTCATAAAACATCTTTTTCTCTTGGCTTTCTTGAGAAAATTCTATTGTTTGTAAGATATTTGTTGTTTTTTTTTCTTCAATTTTTGCAATATCAACCAATTAAATACGTCTATTGAGTTAAAAAACATTCTGTGCCGTATGAATATGTCCCTCGTTTAAGAAACAGATTGGGTTTATTTACATTTCTGAAGAAAAAAAGATACCCTTCCCCCCACCCCTAACCCTAAAAGAGATTGAAATGCAATAGATCGATTCTAGGGTCATAATTATGGGTGACAATTTCATATGACACCGCTAGAAAAAACTGCCGTTCAAACCGAAAAGATCCGCGGCGTGGAACTTAGGTGTTTTGCTCATAAACACACACACATCACCCGGTTTGAGATTCGAACTCGCGATCCCTCGACCGCGAATCCGCTGCTCTAACCACTTGGCTATGTGCCTTTACAAGCGAAGTGTATACCGCAGGCAACTCTTCAGGCCAAGGATATTTTGGTTAAATGAAGGTTTACATTGTCGTAAGGAGGTGCATGTTAACGCATTGAAGTTTCATTATATATACATATCATCATCATCATCATCATCATCATCATCATCATCATCATCATCGTTAGCACACCGGGCGAAATGCTTCGCGGCATTTCTTTACGTCCTGAGTTCAAATTCCGCCGAGGTCGATTCTACCTTTCATCCTTTCGGCGACGATAAAATAAGTACCTGTTGAACACTGGGGGTTGATGTAATCGACTCATCCCTACCTCCCCCCCCCCAAGCTGCCCTTGTGACAAAAATTTGAAATAATAATAATAATGATAATAATAATAATAATAATAATAATAATAATAGTAACAATAATAATAAAAATAATAATAATTATTGTTATTATTGTTGGTGTTGTTGTTGTTGTTGCTATTATGATTATTACTGTTGTTATTTGAAGTAGTAGTAGTAGTAGTAACAGTAGTAGTAGTAGTAGTAGTAGTAGTAGTAGTTGCAGCAGCAGCAGCAGCAGCAATATTAGTAGTAGTAGTAGTAATAGTAGTAGTAGTAGTAGTAGTAGTAGTAGTAGTAGTAGCAGCAGCAGCAGTAGTAGTAGTAGTAGTAGTAGTAGCGGTGGCAGATTGTACACTAACTAAAGCGTTTAGTCATTCTATTTTAAGAATAAAACAAGGATGTGCCTTAGTCAACTGCCATTATCACGAGAATCACATCCACAAGAACCACAAGCTGCTGCAGCCGCCCCCTCCCCACCACCACAACCACCACCACCACCACTACTACCACCACAACTACCACCACCACCGCTACCACTACTACTACCATCCATAGATCCGGCATTGCTAGCTACAACAAGAGATAACAAGAAATCAATAACGTCTATTTTTTTAACTGATGATTCTCTCTTCGTTATCAACAAGAATGTCCGAATGTTATTTCGAAATAGTTAAGCACGAAGCACGGAATCGAAGTCGTAAATAATGAAACAACCACAGCAGTACCCGTCAAAAATAACGGGGTTTATTCGAGTGTAGAATCTGTTCTGCAAACATGAATTTTAGGAGGGTGTAAGCATTTGTAGTATAAGCGACCTGGGTATTTACATGAGTGATGATGCAACCTTTCATGTGCATGTTGCTAAATTGGCAATGAAATGTAGGCGGCTGACCGGATGGATTCTTAGAACCTTTAGAACAAGAGACCAGGAAACCATGATGGTCCTCTGGAGGACACTTGTCCTAAGCCACTTTGACTATTGCTCTCAGCTATGGTCACCATCCAGTGTCAAGTTAATCACAGAACTTGAGGCGATCCAACGAAGCTACACGAAGAAGATAGCCTCTGTGCAGCATATAAGCTACTGGGAAAGACTCAAGAGATTGAGACTCTATTCCTTAGAGCGTAGGCGAGAAAGATATGCCATAATATACATCTGGAAGATCCTAGAAGGACTTGTCCCAAACTTTGACATCGAGAGTTACACAAATACCAGAACTGGGCGCCACTGCATAGTGCCAAGGACTTCAAATTTGCCATCAAGATGTAGGACAAGATACTGTGATAGCCTGGGCTTCCGAGGCCCACAGCTCTTCAATATGCTCCCGAAGAACCTAAGAGACCTGCATGGGGTGGATGCAGATGTCTTTAAAATAAAACTGGATCTCTTCTTGTCAGGTGTCCCAGATGAACCAACTTCACGACAGGAGGTGCAGATGAGGACAGCTGCATCGAACTCTCTCATGCACCAAATGGCAATTGCTAAAAAGCATTCGTGAAGTAATATCATGTAGCAACACCAAATGGCGGTGCCCCAGCATGGCCACAGCTTGTGAGCTGAAACTAGATAAAAAAATATATAATTAAAGTAAAAAATAAGGGTGAAAAAATGGATATTAATTTAATAACATCAATTTAAACACCAGTGGTCCAGCGCATAAAAGACTGAGATTCAGTAAATATTATTAATACACAAATATGAGACAGAATCCACTATGTGGACGCTCTTACGCTAGAGATAGATCCGCAAGGGTCCCAACCACTAAGAATTGTTCTCAAGAAAAATTTTGCACACTATAAACGTAAGCGAGCAGGACAAATGAAAAATAACAAAAATATAGATTAACTCCATACAATTGTTTCACTGTTAATAAATTACGCAATGTTACTTACATAATTAATCCTCAGATCATCGGTGAGGTACGTCATAAAATATAATTTGTCGAACTACACGCTATATATTAACATGAGGTCAAAATCACGAGCAGTTCGGCCTATTATATTCACAGTTATATTCAAATGCCCTTGTTCTAGCGCGCCAAATTTCCGGAAATAAATACTGCATAAGTAATTCACAGCAGTAGTTTACGCCGGTTTGAGAACATATTAATTTATAATTAAAGTCAAAAATGAGGGTGAAAAAATTGGATATTAATTTTCGACAAATTATATTTTATGACGTACCTCACCGATGATCTGAGGATTAATTATATATATATACATATATAATATATATATGTGTTGTTGTTAGGCAACAAGACGGGTAAGGTTGATTAGGTGATGATCTAGGGATTAGGGGCGGGAGACCCCAGAACTTGGAAAAAAAAACCTTGGTCGTCTTGTTGTAGTCGAGGGCTCTTCGTTGACACCCGACACCACAGGGAGGTGGCCCTTAAAGTCGCTGAAAATGGAGATCTCCAGGTCAAAATTCTTAGACGGCATATATATGTATAAATATGCATCTCTCTCTCTCCCTTTCTCTTTCTGCATATATATATATATATATATATATATAATATATATATATATATATATATATATAATATATATATATATATATATATATACATACATATATATGTACGTGTGTGTGTGTATATATATGTGTGTATATATATATGTGTATATATATATATATATATGTGTGTGTGTGTGTGTGTGTGTGTGTGTATATATATATATATATATTTATGTATGTACGTGTATAAATATGTGTGTATGCGCATACGTATGTGTGCGTATGTATGTTTGTGTTTGTGTGTGCGTTTGTGTGAGTATGTATATGTGTGTGCATGCGCGCGAGTGCGTGCGTGTGTATGTTTGTGCGCGTGCGTTACCCACTCTTATAGCTCACTTGCTCACTTCCTGTTGCGTTCTGAGTAATCATAGATTAAAGCTGTTTCAACTGATTTACTTTACGACAGGAAAATACCAAATTCCTGAGATTGGTCTTTAATTATTTTGATGAAGAAGATAAACCATTACAGCTTCTCTTTGAGGAGTTCTTGCTGGCCAGTTCTTGCTGTTGTTGTTGTTGTTGTCGTCGTTGTTGTTGCTATTTTTGGTGCGTTTATTATTGAGTTTACAGGCATTGGTTGTTGTGTCTATGTGTGTGACCATATCTTTTATCTTTTACTTGTTTCAGTTTTCAGACTGCGGCCATGCTGGGGCACCACCTTCAAGACATTTTTTGGCGAATATACTTGTAATATTAAACCTAACCATAACTCATACATAAAGGCTAATTCTAACCCTTACCTAAACATTAACCCTAATCCAAAGCTTAACCCTAAAAAATAATAAACAGTAATGCTTATCCCCACTTAAAAGTGGTTGTTGCGCAACAACACTGAATACTGGGATCTTTTCCTTTTGAACGGCAGTTTTCAACACACTTTCTAGTTAACTAAACACTTTTAAACTTCGTATACTGGTAGAATGTGTCAAAATAAAACATTTTTTTCTCTTGGCTTTCTTGAGAAAATTGTAATTTGTAAGTTTAACGTAGTTTAATTTTTCGAATTTTAACCAATTGATGGCCTCTATTTAGCTAAAATCATTTGCTGCGTCTAAAACTGAGACAACATCCTGTCACTGACCCTAACCCTAACCCTAACCCTACACTAACCCTAACCCTAACCCTAAATTTTAGCCTTTCGTTTTTTTTTTCTTAATTGTTACGCGTGTGTCTAAAATTATTCGTTTTGTTTTTGTTTTGAGATACACATGTCTTGTTTAAACTATTTTCCATTGCTTAAGAAAAAAAAAAACGAAAGCAATGGAAAATAATTTAAACAATTAACAAACGAAATAATTCTATAATTTTATATACACGCTTTCCGAACGTAAACATAACAGAGAAATTGTGTTGAAAACTGCCGATCAAAAGGAAAAGATCCGAATACTGCCTTAGTTACCATGAGAGAAACGTGATTCCGACCTTCCCTGGCCTTGTCAATGGCAGACACCCAGACACTGGGAGACAGCAGCGATATCCTCGCCAGCAATATACATAGAGTCTCTGTGTCTAGCCGGGCACTGTTGCCACGAATAGCCAGTGAGCTTATTAAAAATAATCATTAACGACCAAAGCAGTATTAATATCAAATGGTAATATTTATCTCTGTGGTTTCAAGTGCCAGTTTCAGCCATTACGCATCGTATATGCTACATACGTATCTGAGAAAAGACGGAACGTCACTACTTCTCTGTTAGTCTTTCCTATAAAAATAAGGCCTTCTTTTAAGCGAAAATGAGGCTTTTAAGCCTAAATGAGGCTTCTAATAACGAAGGCATGAATATCACAACTCTTTTATCTAACATCTCTTACAACTCTAAACATCGGACCTGCTGGGCGAAAACGGTAACAATTCACTCCAGTTTGTAACCCATGCTTCAAGATGACATCATGGATTCACTGCGACCGGAAACGGATATACTTATATATACTTAAAACAAAATGGCCGATATTTTCGTGTGTGTGTGAGTGTGTGTGTGTGTGTGTGTGTGTGTGTGTGTGTGAGTGTGTGTGTGTGTGTGGTGTGTGTGTTGTGTGTGTGTGTGTGCCTGTTTGTGCGTAAATAGGTAAATACAGATATAGATACACACACAGTGAGACAGAAAGATAGTTGTATGTATCTATAGTATATCTATCTATCTATCTATCTATCTATCTATCTATCTATCTATCTATCTATCTATCTATCTATCTATCTATCTATATAAATCTATCTATCTATCTATTTATCTATCTATATAAATCTATCTATCTATCTATCTATAGAAATCTATCTATCTATCTACTTATCTATCTATCTATATAAATCTATCAATCTATTTACTTATCTATCTATCTATATGAATCTATCTAGCTATCTCTCTATCTGTATGTATGTTGTATGTATGTATGTATGTATGTATGTATGTATGTATGTATCTATCTATCTATCTATCTATCTATCTAATCTATCTATCTATATATGGTTTATTGTGTATATATATATATATATATGTATGTATATTATATATATATATATATATACACACACCACACACACATATATATATTATATATATATACATATATATATATATGTGTGTGTGTGTGTGTGTATGTGTGTGCATACATACACACGCACGACGTGTGTGCATGTATATACACACACACAGATATATATATATATATATATATATATATATATATACATTATATAATATATATCATATATCATAATTTTTATCTTTTACTTGTTTCAGTCACTTGTACTGCGGTTATGCTGCAGCACCACTTAATGGGTTTTTGTCTCGTACTTACCAGAACGTATTCTAAATTTTATCGCCATCTTTTGGCGAACCGCCACCTTAAGGTGACGTAAATAGGCTAACACTCGTTGTCAAGCAGTTGAGTGACAAACTACAAACAACTGCAGACACACACACACACACAGCAGTCTGTCTGTCTGTCTGTCTGTCTGTCTGTCTGTCTGTCTATCTATCTATCTATCTATCTATCTATCTATCTATCTATCTATCTATCTATCTAAATGGTCATCTATCCAGACCATTTCACATCATGCGTTCGGTTCGTCAAGGATGCTCCCTCTCGTCGCTTCTGTATGTATTGGCTCTTGAGCCACTACTGCGGAAGCTGGCGACGCCGACAGGTATCCCGCGAGAGCTGGGATACGCGAGGAGCGTGTCTGCATACGCGGACGACGTCACCGTCATAGTGTCGAGCTACGAGCACATCGACCTGGTCGGCAAGAAACTAAAAGAATACGAAGCGGTAACGGGAGCAAAAATTAACCGGGTAAAGTCAGTGGGCTTGCAGCTCGGCACCTGGAGAAGCAAGCCCATGCCGTCCAACAGCGTCTCCATCGTGGGACGCTGGACCGACGGACCGGTTAAATTTCTCGGAGTTTGATTAGGTCCGCACCTCCAAATGGAGAAGAACTGGGGCGAAACAACGACTAGGGTTGCCACTCTCACCCAGCAATGGGCCGAGAGGAAGCTATCCCTATAAGGTCGGGCGGAGGTGGCGAACGCATACATCGCATCCGTCATCGAGTACCGTCTGACCGTCGTGCCTTGTCCTGACCCTACCATCACCAAACTGGAACGCATACTCTCCCGCTTCCTGTGGAAGGGAAGCGTTCCGATAGTTAGGCGATCCATTTGCTGTCAATATCTGCTAAATAGAGGGCTAGGCATGCCATGGTTGATGATGCGCAGACATGCGTTGAGACTGCGACATCTCCGGCGCTTCATAGACGACGGTGAACAAGTGTGGTTGCCATTTGTGCGGCGCGCTTTCTCGCAGCTCGTCTCCTTGGCCGAACTGCAGTCATGGATCAAACAGAGACCGAGGCTAGGCGAACGGCACCGCGAGTGTCGCGTTGCTCTCAAGCAACTCTGCCGTCCGGGACCAAACTTGTGCGACTCCATCACAACAAAGGCATTCTATAGAGGATTAGTGGAGGGGAGGTGCGACGACGAACTCGGGCAGAGTCTGGGCGTCGACGAGAAACACCTGACCCGCCTGTTCAGGACAACTTTCGGGCTGGGACCTATAGACAATCATCAAAGATCCCTGGCCTGGCAGTGCTATCGAGAAGCTTTACCTGTTCGGGATAAGCTCTACAGACACGGTTCGAGACACACCGGACCGACTTGCCCGAGGTGCGGTCAGAGCGACGAAACCATTTTGCACACGCTCGTGCAGTGTCCAACCATTTCCGACCTGTGGACTTATGCCGAACGGCTGCTGTCACGTGTGGGACGAATCCGCCTATCGGCCGAGTCTATCCTGAGAATTGCTCCGCCCCCTTCCCTTAACCGGGAAGGCAAGGCAGTCTTCATCGTACTGGTGGCCACAATGAAAGAATGTGTGTGGTGGACTTGAGCGAAAGGATTAGAGACAAACACTTACCTCTCTGGCCAATTGCTCATCAACTTTTTTAAGTACCACTTGAAAAGGAAGGTAAGAATAGAGAGGCAGGTTTTGTCTCCTGAAAGTTTCAAAAGAAGGTAGGTGAATGTAGCAAAGATGGTGCGTGCGAGTGACGAAACCACTTTGAGCATGATCCTGTAAATCGTAAAAGAGAGAGAGCACTTTGCTCTCATGTGTTTATTTCCTCCCTGCCTGAGGCTACCGTAGTCTTTTCCGTAGGCTTTTCTTTCCACGGATAAACCTAATCTTGCTTTTTACATTTTCAAAATTCTTCTGTGATACACGATCCCTTTTGATCGTCTTTTATTTTCTTTTTCTTTTATTTCCCCGATCCCTTCTGATCGGAATTTTACCTTTTTTTTCTCATTTTTTCCCTTTTTCTTCTTCATTTTCGAAAAGAAAAGCTCTACATTTGTATTTATCCCCTCTGTGTATACATATATACACGTCGGCTTCTTTCAGTTTCCGTCTGCCAAATCCACTTACAGACTTTGGTCAATCCGAGGCATTAGTAGAAAACACTTGCCCAAGGTCCCACGCAGTGAGACTGAACCCGGAACCATACAGCTGCCAAGCAAGCTTCTTTCCGCACACCCACGATATATATATACATAGATACATACATACATAGATACATACACATACTCACACACGCACATACAAACACGTAATATCTATCTATCTATCTTTCTATCTAACTCTCTATCTATCTATCTATCTATCTATCTATCTATCTATCTATCTATCTATCTATCTATCTATTTATATATATATCTATATATATATATATATAATATATATATATTATATATATATATATCTATATATATATAATATATATATATATATATGTAGTATATATATATATCTGCGTGTGTGTGTATATATATATATATAAATAGGCTTTCTGTGTACCAAATCCACTCACAAGACTCACAAATCTGGAATTATTGTAGAAAAGGCTTAAAGAGCCACGCTCTGTGATTGAACCCGAAACCTCATGGTTGTAATACGAGAGTATCTTAACCATGTCCGCGCCTATAGCAATGCTTAATGTATTATTGAAACGATGTCTGGTTGCAAGTCAGAAAAGCCACAGGAAACAACAACTCTATGACGAAGTACATCAAACTAAACACATCACATGCTTCTAACTCGGCTCTCGGGAGAGTTGTTTACGGAAAATACGATTATTATATATGCTGAATCATCTCGGAGAAAGTGGAATGTGTGCACATGCGCAATGGAGTTCACTTGTGACATACTAAAACTCATGTCAAACACAATTAAAAGCTATGAATAAATAATGACTATTTCACTTGATCTACCATATCAGATATCAGCCGAGGTCAGCCATTTTAGCAAACTCTGTTGTTTACTGTCTCTGACATGAAACAGCGGAATGTTGAAACAAAAATGGGCAGCGTTTGTGTATATTTAACCCCAGGTCAGGCTTGATCAAACAGACCTATAATTAAGGACATCCTAGCCATGACCATCCCGTTATTTTGAGTAGTATAGGCGCAGGAGTGGCTGTGTGGTAAGTAGCTTGTTTACCAACCACATGGTTCCGGGTTCAGTCCCACTGCGTGGCACCTTGGGCAAGTGTCTTCTACTATAGCCTCGGGCCGACCAAAGCCTTGTGAGTGGATTTGGTAGACGGAAACTGAAAGAAGCCCGTCGTATATATGTATATATATGCGTGTGTGTTTGGGTGTGTCTGTTTTGTCCCCCTAGCATTGCTTGTCAACCGATGCTGGTGTGTTCATGTCCACGTTACTTAGCGGTTCGGCAAAAGAGACCGATACAATAAGTACTGGGCTTACAAAAGAATAAGTCCCGGGGTCGAGTTGCTCGATTAAAGGCGGTGCTCCAGCATGGCCGCAGTCAAATGACTGAAACAAGTAAAAGAGTAAGGAGTAAAGAGTTTATCTCAGCTTACATTACAGGCGAAATTTTGAAACAAAATAAAAAGTTTATTTAACCTCAAGTCAACCTTGTTTAAATAGACCTGTAGTCACAGGCATTCTAGCCGTGACCATCACAACCTTTCATTTTATACATTATTAACATTATTTACATTGACGGGTATTTGTCCTCATCTTGTTTGTTGTTAACACAACGTTTCGGCTGATATAACCTCCAGCCTTCATCAGGTGTCTTGGGTTCTTATTCCTAAGGTATTTTTCGATGTTGTTGTTGTTATTATTATTATTATTATTATTATTATCTTTACTCTACTCTTTTACTTGTTTCAGTCATTTGACTGTGGCCATGTTGGAGTACCGCCTTTAGTCGAGCTAATCGACCCCAGGACTTATTCTTTGTAAGCCTAGTACTTATTCTAGTACTATTATTATTATTATTATTATTATTATTATTATTATTATTATTATTCAGGTCATTGCCAGGAATCGAACTCGGAATCTTGGGGTAAGTAGTCCGCGCTCTTAACCACTACGCCATATACCCGTCAGCTTATCTCAGCTTATACTGCAGTGACATTTCGTTTATAAATTTTGGTGCAAGACCCGTAATTTTAAGAGGAGGGGCAAGTCGATGACCCCGTCCGTAGTACGTCACTGGTACTTTGTCGACATCGAATCGACGAAAGATAGAGTCGACCTCGACGTGAACTATTTAAACAAAATTGGTGGTTTATTATTTTTTAATTTTATTTATGCTGCCTTTTCAAACCTGGCCAAGCTCATGGGCCCGGTTTCCCGGTTTCTATGGCGTATGTGTTCCCCCAGCTGGACGGGACCCCAGTCCATCGCAGCGTTACTCAAGAAACAGGAAGAAAGAGTGAGAGAAAGTTGGGGCGAAAGAGAACAACAGGAGTCGCCACTGCTCCCTGCCGGAACCTCATGGAGCTTTTTAGGTGTTTTCATTCAATAAACACACATGCCTGGTCTGGGAATCGAAACCGCGATCCTCCGACCGCGAGTCCGCTGCCCTAACCACTGGGCCTTTGTGCCTCCATAAAATTGGTGGTAGTGTTTATTTAACCCTAGGAAAGGTTTGTTTAAGCAGACATATAAGTAAGGCTATTCTAGTCGTGATCATCCTACTTTCTGAAGTAGTTTATCTCAGTTTACATCATACCAGGATGTCTTTCCATCTTTTTCTCAGGAGGAAAAGTTGATTTGAGGGACATTTGGCTGCTGCTGCTGCTGCATGCATTCCAAACAAATAACTAACGGATCTCTCGTTGGAACGCATTTTGACATTGATGTAGATAGTAGAGCTTCGAGCTCATTTCTCTACGGCACCTATTCACTGTGTGTGTGTGTGTGTGTGTGTGTCGTTGCTATTATGTTAAACTGTCGTATGTCCAAATTTGGCCAAATGCGGTTTTTTTTTCAATATTTATATTTGTTTTGAATAGTCGGTTTTTTTGGTCAAACTATCGTATCTCCAGCTGCTTCAGATGCCAAGATATCAAAAATTGTCAAAGTGTAGTACAACCGTTTTGCTATGGAATGGTGAAACTATTTTATCGTTTTCTGAAAAAAAGCAACGTTTTGGACTTACGACACTTTTGCAAAATAGCAACGATATACATTTATACATACATACACACACACATAGATATATAATGTGCGAATATGTCTATGGGGACGTATAAATCTATGTATTTCTCTCTCTCCACATGAGTGTGTGTGTGTGTGTGTGCGTGCATGTGTGTGTGTGTGGTTGTATGTGTGTGTGTGTGTGTTTGTGTATCTGACTATATCCCCAGTTCTACGGCTATCTCTTTACCAAGATATTTATCAGGGAAATTATAAAGGACTAATGATTGAAGGGCTTGTTAGACACACACACACACAAACACACACACACACACACACATACACACCACACACACACACACACGCCTAGATATATATATAGAGAGAGGAGTGGAGAGGGAGAGAGCGAGAGGCTGTGGAGACAGAGTGACTGAGGGTGGGCGATCAAACTTGTTGCTTCACAATTAAGACGGATGTTCAGAGATAACGTGGGAACAATCTAAGGGCAAAATGGAAGTTCACCATAATTGTGTGTGCGTGCGTGCATGGGTGTGTGTGTGTGTGTATTTGTGTGTGTGTATGTGAGGTGAGTGTGTATGTGTGTGTGGCTGTGTGAGTGTATATTACAATAAAATTATGATCAAATACCATTTATTAGTATATGTAGGAGTGGCTGTGTGGTAAGTAGCTTGCTTACAACCACATAGTTCCGGGTTCAGTCCCACTGCGTGGCACCTTGGGCAAGTGTCTTCTATTATAGCCTTGGACCGACCAAAGCCTTGTGAGTGGATTTGGCAGACAGAAACTGAAAGAAGCCCGTCGTATATATATATATATATATATATGTGTGTGGGGTGTGTGTGTGTGGTGTGTGTGGTGTGTGTGTGTGTGTGTGTGTGGCAGTGTGTGTTGTGTGTGTGGGGTGTGTGGTGTGTGTGTGGTGTGTGTGTGTGTGTGTGTGTGCGTGCATATATTTGTGTGTCTGTGTTTGTCCCCCCAACATCGTTTGACAACCGATGCTGGTGTGTTTACGTCCCCGTAACTTAGCGGTTCGGCAAAAGAGACCGATGGAATAAGTACTAGGCTTACAAAGAATAAGTCCTGGGATCGATTTGCTCGACTGAAACAAGTAAAAGAGTAAAAGAGTATATGTGAGTGAAATCGGTAAGCTGGTAGAATGGTTAGCACGTCAGGCAAAATGCTTTCGTCTGTCTTCATGTTCTGAGTTCAAATTCCGCCGAGGTCGTCTTTACCTTTCATCCTTCCGGGGTCAATAAATTAAGTACCGGCCGTTCCCCTCCCCTAAATTTTAGGCCTTGTGCTTATAATAGAAAGGCTTATTATATGTGGGTGGTGGTGCGTAGCTTAGTGGTTAGGCCGATGGTTCGATTCCCAGTGGTAGTGCGTTGTGTCCTCAGCTGGGAAAAATGCGTAGTACCTGTAATTCAAAGGGCCAACCTTTTCCCACCCTGTGCCATACTGAATCTCGCTGAGAACTACGTTAAGGGTACACGTTCCTGTGGAGTGCTCAGCCACTTGCACGTTAATCAGAGCCTGGTATATTCGTTATTTTTTCTCTTTACCTGCGTGAGTTGTTGAGTATTGCTGTCTGGGAGATATCTTATGGTAGTAGAAAAATAGTAGTTTGACTGCTATTTCTAAACTTCGGTATGTGGTGAAGCAAATTTTGCTGAACCCTATATATATATGAATGATAGTAATAATATTTCATAAGCTCAAAGCTCATAAGCGACCACCGTGTAATGACTTGAGAAAATAATCTAATCACGGGGCATATAAGCTCTCAACAGAAAAAGTAGAGTTTCTGTACGCATGGGTCTAACCAATATGGCACTGTTACTTTATGGCACTCAAAATGATGAAAGGCAAAGTCGATCACGGTAGGATTTGAACTCATAACACAAAGGACCGTAATAATTACCACAAAGCACATGTTTCTATACGCTGCTTTAACAATTCTGTTTATTCACCGTCTTCCAGTATTTGGAAGAACGAATTTATTTGACCAAACATTTTCGTTTTATTATATCAGAAGCGATCAATGCCAAATCCTCTTTCACAACCAATTAAGCCGCTGATCGTTTAAAATCAGGTTTAATAATTGGTTCCACGAAATTAAAATTTGTAATTAATGGCATTTTTGAAACTTAAATAAATTAGTTTTGTTCATTTATTTTTATTATATATATACAGATATATATTTTTTATTCGCCATTAATTTCCATAACCATCTAAATTTCGTTCTGTCTTTCGGGAAATACGTTGATGTGTTGATCACAAAATATATTTATGAAAAGTATGAAAATAAATTACTTTTGAATAAGAATAATTTTGTTTATTATGGAAAATTAATGTAGCTAAGTTAGATAATTTCATATTTCAAAACATTTTCATTTTGAAAAGGTTGCATTAAAAACATTAAATACACAGGCTGTCTTTCGTTATATATACATATAATGGCTGGTAGCAAATGAATGGAGAGCAATCACCAAACTATCAATATATATTTACTAGCAGAGTTACCCGGCGTTGCCCGAGTTACAAACAATTGAAGAATTAGACTTTTCTGTTATATTTTCTCTAATGAACTGGAATTGTTTCGAATTTCATCAAAGTTGCAGATGATGCTTATTTCCCTCTTTACACACCCAAACAAAATTGTAATCGTGCCACATGTATCCCATACTACTGATTTTTATGCGCATATCCCAAAATTCCAGTCTTATAGAACCTGTTAAAAGGATTTTGCTCCTGAAAAATGGAGGTCATGGAGCTCTAAAATGTGAGAGTTAAGGCCCCTATTGGGGGTGGGCATCTTAATGTCAACCAGGGAAGTTGGATTGTTGAGAATCTTTTTAACTTGGATCTTATATCTATTGTTTGAATTTCTTTGAGATAGGAAATATATGTTCACTGGGTTTGTAAAAGAGAGCAAAGCTACAGGAAACCAAAAGACGAATGATCACAATAAGCAGTCAGCAGTCGTTACCACTCCCAATGTAGTATTCCTCACCATGCAGGTGACAGGCACAGCCGTAAGATGCATTATGAATCTATAGCAATTGGAAGGATGAGACCCAACTGAAATAAACATTAACAACTGTGTGATGTGAGGGCTAAGGAGAAATGAAAGTGTCACCTCTGGAGTTTGCAAATGACCACTATACTGATACGTAACTGGACAGAATAAATTTAGATGTATATCT
>NW_021834983.1:0-15000 GCF_006345805.1 Octopus sinensis | reverse complement strand
TTTGGTGGAATTGGAAGGATGTTGTCTTTTATGAGCATCTTCCCACGGACAGGACCATCGATTCGGATGTGTACGGTGTTCAGCTGGGACAAATTACACGCAGCGACCCACCAGAAACGTTCAGTACTTGCTAATCGTAAGGGCATCGTCTTTCATCTCGACAATGCCTGACCGCGTACTTCTTTGAAAACGCGGCAGAATTTACTGGGGCTTGGCTGGGAAGTTTTGCAGTACCCTCAATATTCGCCCGAACTCGGACCTTCAGATTTCCACCTATTTCAGTCTCTTCAAAATTCTTTGAACGGACTGACCTTCTACTAGTTTTCCGCCAGTAAATGCAGGAAATTCTTTGAGCAGAGAATGATAGATGTGCCTAAAAGATGACTCAAGATATTGGAACGAAACGGTAATTAAATCGTTGATTGAATAAATCGATTTGTACTTAAAACTTGTTTAATTTTTGCTTGAAAAACCGAACGGAAAAACCGAACTTTTGGGCAAACCCAACACTATGAAACCAATTTCTAGACATAACCCTTCACTTCTCCTTCTCCAGATACATTGACAATGACAACGCGTAAAAGAAGGAACAATGACATTATGGCTTTATATCTTATTGCAATTTTCTTCCGGTCAAGTAGTAGTCATCTCCGGTTGAGTATCGGTTGCTTCCGGTTTGTTTATGAGTTATTTCCGGCGTGATTATTTACAAATAACTACACATACACACACACACACACACACACACACGTATGTATGAATGTATGTATATATCTATATATATGTGTATATAATATATATATATGTGTATGTATATAATATATATATATATATATTATATATATATCTCTTATTATAAAAGGCAGATTTTATGCCTCCCTTTGGGAGTTATACAAATCTACAATATAGGATTTCTTCAATTACAATTTACCTAGCAATTTTAAGAGTACAATGCATCGCGTCATGCCAGGTCCAGTTTTTAAAATTAAACTCCAATAAAAGCAAATTTACAGAAAACTCACATTCTGGTGTGTGTGTCAAACGCTTTTCTTAGTCTGGTTTACACCACACGCAAACGCAACACACACAAAGGGAGCGAATTGTTTCATTGAAGCTATCACCCTTCTCCTCCTTTGTCTTGCAAGTTTGCAGCTATTAAAGTGAAAACAGTGAATCCGACAGCGATAAAGAAACGAATTGGTACCTGAATGGAGTGAAAATTAAAAAAAACTGTTTCTTCGGTGAGTTTTCTGAAGAAACTGGACCAAGCCACAGACTTTCCCAGAAGAGTAAAGCTTAGACTATTTCTATTTACTTTTTCGAATGAGCCTATTTGAATCATTACGCTAAACGTAAACAAAGCGAAAGAAAGGATAGTTTGTTATTCCCACAATCTTAAATGAAATTAAGGCCTATTTTGCCATAAATATTATTATGGGTATCAGAAAGTTACCCAGAATAACAAATTCATTGTAAATTTTGTTGTATACCCAATTGAATATTAGCTAATAACCCATTTTCTATAGCGATGTTTGAACAAAATTTTAATATTTTACAGAAAGTTACCCAGAATAACAACGAGCCCTCTGGGTATTAGCGCGCGTCTACGATGAGTCTACGATTTAAAAAAAATACCATCATTTTTTCCATTTTAATGCATTTTTTTCGCTTTTATATAAGGGAAGTACTCTCTAAAAATATCTACGATGTGTCAACGATTTAAAGAAAAATTTACCTTATTTTTTTTCAATTTTTAATGCATTTTTTTGCTACTTTTTGGCTATAACTCTCTAAAAATGCTTATATAGTTATTTCCCTTACAACCCGAGCAACGCCGGGCGATACTGCTAAGTCTTATTATAAAAGGCAGATTTTATCTGCCTCCCTTTGGGAGTTATACAAATCTACAATATAGGATTTCTTCAATTACAATTACCTGGCATTTTTAAGAGTACAATGCATCGCGTCATGCCAGGTCCAGTTTTTAAAATTTAAACTCCAATTAAGCAAAATTTACAGAAAACTCACATTCTGGTGTGTGTGTCAATGCTTTTCTTAGTCTGGTTTACACCACACGCAAACGCACACACACAGTGGGCAACGAATGAAATGGAAGTAAATAGCGGACAGGAGTGATTTGAGGAAGACTAAGTGAAAGTATTCTGTCTATGACGATGATAGATACATGAGTAAAATGTATGGGAAGCTAAGAGCTAAGAGTGAGTGAAAATGTTCTTGGAAGAGAGTAATTAGTAATAAAGTAAACATACACTCATACATACATACATACATACATACATACATACATACATACATACAACATACACACACACACATACACACACACATACATACACACACACATACATACATATACATACATACAACATATACATACATACATACACCACACACACATACACCACACACACAGTATTGAAGCTTGAGAACAATCAGATACATTTGCAAACATCTGTTGAAAATATTATGTTCACACACATACATATACATATATACATACAGACAGACAGACAGATAGACACACACACACACACACACACATGATCCAGCATGGCCACAACCTCAAGGCTGAAACATATAAAAGAATAACAGAATATAAATGTGTGCAAAGTACAAGAAATATTAATGCAGTATATGGGGATTGGACAATAAGCGTAAGGCAGTGTCAATGGTGGTTCCAGAAATCCTGAGCCATAAACTACAGCCTAGAAGACGAGCCTCATCCTGAAGATCTGTAGAACTCGACAAGGACATCCTGAAAACCCTGGTGGAACAAAATATCATCGTAACTGTTGAGGAACTAGCAGAGAAGCTTGGATTTGGTCATTCAACCATTCATTGAGACCTGTGTGCTATTGGAAAAGTCAGCAAATTGGGTCAATGGGTTCCTCACGAATTTTCCGAGTCTAATTGCATGCAGAGAGTGAATGTATGCTTTTCTTTGCTGTCATATCTCACCACTACTGCGCTATGTATATCTATATATATAAAACTGTAGTTGTTGTGAGTGTCTGTCCCTTCGATTAGATTCCTAACTACTACTCCACATTTTGCGGTACAGTTTAACCAAATTCGGTAGCTTATAGTCGTGATTCATATCGAGCCCGTCTGAATATTAGCGCGCGTCTACGATGAGTCTACGATTTTAAAAATAATTACATCATTTTTTATTCCATTTTAATGCATAATTTTTCGTGTGTCGATGGGCGGGGGAGTTGGCGTCCACGCTCACACCTGCACCTGTGGGGAAGGGAGTGTAAGGAAATCAACGTCGTAATGCTGTCAAGGAGACCAGTGTTCTTTTAGAACAACGACTCATCTTCATGGCTTGAAGACACCAAACAGAATGGCTAAGAAAGCGCTACATGAGTCTACGATTTAAAAAAAAATTACCTCTTTTTTTTTTCCATTTTAATGCATTTTTTCGCTATTATATAAGGGAAGTACTCTCTAAAAATGTCTACGATGAGTCAACGATTTAAAAAAAAATTACCATCTTATATTTTTTTCCATTTTTAATGCATTTTTTTGCTATTTTTTGGCTATAACTCTCTAAAAATGCTTATATAGTTATTTCCCTTACAAACCCGAGCAACGCCGGGCGATACTGCTAGTCTTATTATAAAAGGCAGATTTTATCTGCCTCCTTTGGGAGTTATACAAATCTACAATATAGGATTTCTTCAATTACAATTTACCTAGCAGTTTTAAGAGTACAATGCATCGCGTCATGCCAGGTCCAGTTTTTAAAATTTAAACTCCAATTAAGCAAAATTTACAGAAAACTAACATTCTGGTGTGTGTGTCAAATGCTTTTCTTAGTCTGGTTTACACCACACGCAAACGCACACACACAGTGGGCAACGAATAAAATGAAAGTAAATAGCGACAGAGTGATTTGAGGAAGCCTAAAGTGAAAGTATTCTGTCTATGCCGCTGATAGATACATGAGTAAAATGTATGGGAAGCTAAGAGCTAAGAGTGAGTGAAAATGTTCTTGGAAGAGAGTAATTAGTAATAAAGTAAACATACACTCATACATACATACATACATACATACATACATAAATACATACATACATACATACATACATACATACATACATACATACATACATACATACATACACACACACACACACACACACATACACACACACATACATACACACACACATACATACATACACACATACATACATACTCATATACATACATACATACATTACATATACATACATACACACACACACATACACACAACACAGTATTGAAGCTGAGAACAATCAGATACATTTGCAACACATCTGTTGAAAATATTATTGTTCACATACATACATATACATATATACATACAGACAGAAACAGATAGACACACCACACAACACACACACTGATCCAGCATGGCCACAACCTCAAGGCTGAAACATATAAAAGAATAACAGAATATAAATGTGTGCAAAGTACAAGAAATATTAATGCAGTATATGGGGATTGGACAATAAGCGTAAGGCGGTGTCAATGGTGGTTCCAGAAATCCCGAGCCATAAACTACAGCCTAGAAGACGAGCCTCATCCTGAAAGATCTGTAGAACTCGACAAGGACATCCTGAAAACCCTGGTGGAACAAAATATCATCGTAACTGTTGAGGAACTAGCAGAGAAGCTTGGATTGGTCATTCAACCATTCATTGACACCTGTGTGCTATCGGAAAAGTCAGCAAATTGGGTCAATGGGTTCCTCACGAACTTCGAGTCTAATTGCATGCAGAGAGTGAATGTATGCTTTTCTTTGCTGTCATATCTCACCACTACTGCGCTATGTATATCTATCTATATAAAACTGTAGTTGTGTGAGTGTCTGTCCCTCTTCATTAGATTCCTAACTACTCCCCCACATTTTGCGTACAGTTTAACCAAATTCGGGTAGCTTATAGTCGTGATTCATATCGAGCCGTCTGCATATTAGCGCGCGTCTACGATGAGTCTACGATTTTAAAAATAATTTAACATCATTTTTTATTCCATTTTAATGCATAATTTTTCGTGTGTCGCCGATGGCGGCGGAGTTGGCGTCCACGCTCACACCTGCACCTGGGGGAAGGGAGTGTAAGGAAATCAACGTCGTAATTCGTTGTCAAGGAGACCAGTGTTCTTTTAGAACAACGACTTCATGGCTTGAAGACACCAAAACAGAAATGGCTAAGAAAGCGTCTACATGAGTCTACGATTTAAAAAAAAATTTACCATCGTTTTTTTTTCCATTTTAATGCATTTTTTCGCTATTATATAAGGGAAGTAACTCTCTAAAAATGTCTACGATGAGTCAACGATTTAAAAAAAAAATTACCATCATATTTTTTTCCATTTTTAATGCATTTTTTGCTATTTTTTGGCTATAACTCTCTAAAAATGCTTATATAGTTATTTCCCTTACAAACCCGAGCAACGCCGGGCGATACTGCTAGTCTTATTATAAAAGGCAGATTTTATCTGCCTCCTTTGGGAGTTATACAAATCTACAATATAGGATTTCTTCAATTACAATTTACCTAGCAGTTTTAAGAGTACAATGCATCGCGTCATGCCAGGTCCAGTTTTTAAAATTTAAACTCCAATTAAGCAAAATTAACAGAAAACTAACATCCGGTGTGTGGGTCAAATGCTTTTCTTAGTCTGGTTTACACCACACGCAACGCACACACACGTGGGCAACGAATAAAATGAAAGTAAATAGCGACAGAGTGATTTGAGGAAGCCTAAAGTGAAAGTATTCTGTCTATGCCGCTGATAGATACATGATAGTAAAATGTATGGGAAGCTAAGAGCTAAGGAGTGAGTGAAAATGTTCTTGGAAGAGAGTAATTAGTAATAAAGTAACATACACTCATACATACATACATACATACATACATACATAAATACATACATACATACATACATACATACATACATACATACATACACATACATACATACATACATACACACACACACACACACACATACACACACACATACACACACACCACATACATACATACACACATACAACATACATACATATACATACATACATACATATACATACATACATACACACACACACATACACACACACACAGTATTGAAGCTTGAGAACAATCAGATACTTTGCACACATCTCTTGAAAATATTATTGTTCACATACATACATATACATATATACATACAGACAGACAGACAGATAGACACACACACACACACACACACACTGATCCAGCATGGCCACAACCTCAAGGCTGAAACATATAAAAGAATAACAGAATATAAATGTGTGCAAAGCAAGAAATATTAATGCAGTATATGGGGATTGACAATAAGCGTAAGGCAGTGTCAATGGTGGTTCCAGAAATCCGAGCCATAAACTACAGCCTAGAAGACGAGCCTCATCCTGAAAGATCTGTAGAACTCGACAAGGACATCCTGAAAACCCTGGTGGAACAAAATATCATCGTAACTGTTGAGGAACTAGCAGAGAAGCTTGGATTTGGTCATTCAACCATTCATTGACACCTGTGTGCTATCGGAAAAGTCAGCAAATTGGGTCAATGGGTTCCTCACGAACTTTCCGAGTCTAATTGCATGCAGAGAGTGAATATGCTTTTCTTTCTGCTGTCATATCTCACCACTACTGCGCTATGTATATCTATATATATAAAACTGTAGTTGTGTGAGTGTCTGTTCCCCTTCGATTTAGATTCCTAACTACTCCCACATTTTGCGGTACAGTTTAACCAAATTCGGGTAGCTTATAGTCGTGATTCATATCGACCCGTCTGCATATTAGCGCGCGTCTACGATGAGTCTACGATTTTAAAAATAATTTAACATCATTTTTTATTCCATTTTAATGCATAATTTTTCGTGTGTCGATGGCGGCGGAGTTGGCGTCCACGCTCACCTGCACCTGTGGGGAAGGGAGTGTAAGGAAATCAACGTCGTAATTCGTTGTCAAGGAGACCAGTGTTCTTTTAGAACAACGACTTCATGGCTTGAAGACACAAAACAGAAATGGCTAAGAAAGCGTCTACATGAGTCTACGATTTAAAAAAAATTTACCATCGTTTTTTTTTCCATTTTAATGCATTTTTTCGCTATTATATAAGGGAAGTAACTCTCTAAAAATGTCTACGATGAGTCAACGATTTAAAAAAAAAAATACCATCATATTTTTTTCCATTTTAATGCATTTTTTGCTATTTTTTGGCTATAACTCTCTAAAAATGCTTATATAGTTATTTCCCTTACAACCCGAGCAACGCCGGGCGATACTGCTAGTCTTATTATAAAAGGCAGATTTTATCTGCCTCCTTTGGGAGTTATACAAATCTACAATATAGGATTTCTTCAATTACAATTTACCTAGCAGTTTTAAGAGTACATGCATCGCGTCATGCCAGGTCCAGTTTTTAAAATTTAACCCAATTAAGCAAAATTTACAGAAAACTAACATTCTGGTGGTGTGTGTCAAATGCTTTTCTTAGTCTGGTTTCACCCCACACGCAAACGCACACCACACAGTGGGCAACGAATAAAATGAAGTAAATAGCGACAGAGTGATTTGAGGAAGACTAAAGTGAAGTATTCTGTCTATGCCGCTGATAGATACATGAGTAAAATGTATGGGAAGCTAAGAGCTAAGAGTGAGTGAAAATGTTCTTGGAAGAGAGTAATTAGTAATAAAGTAAACATACACTCATACATACATACACATACATACATACATAATACACTACTACATACATACATACATACATACATACATACATACATACATACATACATACACACACACACACACACACACACATACACACACACATACATACACACACACATACATACACATACACACTACATACATACATACATATACATACACATACATACATAATACATACACTACATACACACACACACATACCACACACACAGTATTGAAGCTTGAGAACAATCAGATACATTTGCAACACCATCTGTTGAAAATATTATTGTTCACACACATACATATACATATATACATACAGACAGACAGACAGAGACACCACACACACACACACCACACTGATCCAGCATGGCCACAACCTCAAGGCTAAACATATAAAATAACAGAATATAAATGTTGTGCAAGTACAAGAAATATTAATGCAGTATATGGGGATTGGACAATAAGCGTAAGGCAGTGTCAATGGTGGTTCCAGAAATCCCGACCATAAACTACAGCCTAGAAGACGAGCCTCATCCTGAAAGATCTGTAGAACTCGACAAGGACATCCTGAAAACCTGGTGGAACAAAATATCATCGTAACTGTTAGGAACTAGCGAGAAGCTTGATTTGGTCATTCAACCATTCATTACACCTGTGTGCTATCGGAAAAGTCAGCAATTGGGTCAATGGTTCCTCACGAACTTTCCGAGTCTAATGCATGCAGAGAGTGAATGTATGCTTTTCTTTGCTGTCATATCTCACCACACTACTGCGCTATGTATATCTATATATATAAAACTGTAGTTGTGTGAGTGTCTGTCCCTCTTCGATTTAGATTCCTAACTACTCCCACATTTTGCGGTACAGTTTAACCAATTCGGGAGCTTATAGTCGTGATTCATATCGAGCCCGTCTGAATATTAGCGCGCGTCTACGATGAGTCTACGATTTTAAAAATAATTAAACGCATTTTTTATTCCATTTTAATGCATAATTTTTCGTGTTCGATGCGGCGGAGTTGGCGTCCACGCTCACACCCCACCTCACCTGTGGGGGGAAGGAGTGTAAGGAAATCAACGTCGTAATGCGTTGTCAAGGAGACCAGCGTTCTTTTAGACACACGACTTCATGGCTTGAAGACACCAAAACAGAAAGGCTAAGAAAGCGTCTACATGAGTCTACGATTTAAAAAAAAAGTACCATCGTTTTTTTCCATTTTAATGCATTTTTTCGCTATTATATAGGGAAGTAACTCTCTAAAAATGTCTACGATGAGTCAACGATTTTTCAAAAAATTTACCACATATTTTTTTCCATTTTTAATGCATTTTTTGCTATTTTTTGGCTATAACTCTCTAAAAATGCTTATATAGTTTTCCCTTACAAACCGAGCAACGCCGGGCGATACTGCTGCTAGTCTTATTATAAAAGGCAGATTTTATCTGCCTCCTTTGGGAGTTATACAAATCTACAATATAGCATTTCTTCAATTACAATTTACTAGCAGTTTTAATAGTACAATGCATCGCGTCATGCCAGGTCCAGTTTTTAAAATTTAAACTCCAATTAAGCAAAATTTACAGAAAACTCACATTCTGGTGTGTGTGTCAAATGCTTTTCTTAGTCTGGTTTACACCACACTCGCAAACGCACACACACAGTGTGCAATGAAAACTGAAACTAATTCACTGTGTGGTTGACAGGTAGAAAAGAATGCGATGGCGATGGCTATGGCGATGGCGATGGCTATGGCGATGGCGATGGCTATGTCGATGGCGATTGCGATGGCTATGGCGATGGCGATGTAATATTTGTTTCTCTCTATGACGCTCATAAAAGCATTGATGTACATGTGTGCGTGCGTGAGTGTGTGTGTGTCATTCCTCACACACACGCATACACATACATATATGAGAGTGGCAAACACAAACGTTTCAAACAACTACATACAACACGTGTGTGTTTGTTATTAGTAAAAAAAAGGCGCCAAAACACAACTCACTTATCATTCCAACACATTTGCAAAGACACACGGACGGTCGAATAACAATACAGAAAAGGTAAATTGGTTTTTTATTTTACTCTGTATATATTTTATTATATAATATTATATATAGATATATGTATATATAATTGCAGTATGAAACAGGTTTTATGTATAAACAGACGACACTTATATATAGTTATTAATAAATGTATGCATCCGTTTAAAAACCCTTTCGTTACAAAACCGCCCGAAAAAAATTTTGTTAATGTGACCAAGCCGCCCGAATTTACCTATTCATATTTAAATGAGAATATCAGAGTTAAATCTCTTTAGAACATTCGTGAAAACGTATTATACTTCGTCAACAGTTCAACTAAGTCAGTTTGTACAAAAATCGAAGTGTAATTTTAATTCCGTGAATTATGGGAGATTTTTTTTCCGAAATTTGTTCCTATTGTGTTTTTCAAAATTTTTAATTCTGACAAAAAATGGATACGAATTTCATTATATCAAGCAGCGAGTCAGAATTCGAAGGATTTTCTACTGAAGACCTTCATAAATCTAACTCTATGACTGAAAAAAAAAACCATGTGGTATTTGATCTCACCTAAACAAAGCGAAAGAAACGATAGTTTGTTATTTCCCACAACCTTAAATGAAATTAAGGCCTATTTTGCCATAAATATTATTATGGGTATTAGAAAGTTACCCAGAATAACAAATTCTATCATAAAATTTGTTGTATACCCAATTGAATATTAGCTAATAACCCATTTTCTATAGCGATGTTTGAACAAATTTTTATAATTTTATTTTTGTTGAATTTACCTGTATCTACCTGCAATTAGAGTCACTTGTGACAAAAATTATAGTATAGAATTGGTTGAGAACATTTCACTAAATTATCTTCCAAAATCAGATTAATATATTCATAAATAAAAAAGTTATAGTTGTTTAATGAAACCAGACTAAATTTATGATTAGTTAGAAATTAATTGAAACACATAAGGGGTGTATTTTGGTCAGAAATATAGTAACGAAGGGTTCAGAAAAAACCAAAAATATTTATTCTTTGTAAATGTTGTGTTCAAATAACATTTCTTTTAAGAATGTGTATATAACAAAGTATGTGTATATAACTACGTGGCTTATATCTTTATATATAAGAGTGAAGTTGTGTGTCTGTCTCCCTACGATTTAGATTCGTACTACTCCCACATTTTGCGGTGTAGTTTAACCCAAAGCGGGGTATCTTATAGTCGTGATTCATATCGAGCCCTTCTGGTATTAGCGCGCGTCTACGATGAGTCTACGATTTAAAAAAATTTACCATCATATTTTTCCATTTTAATGCATATTTTTCGTTATTCTATAAGGGAAGTAACTCTCTAAGATATCTACGATGTGTCAACGATTTTTAAAAAAATTACCTTAATTTTTTTTCAATTTTTAATGCATTTTTTTGCTATTTTTTGGCTATAACACTCTAAAAATGCTTATATAGTTATTTCCCTTACAAACCCGAGCAACGCCGGGCGATACTGCTAGTATATATATATATGCATATATGCATATGTATATATGCATATGTATATATATATTATATATATATATATATATATATATATATATATATATATATATATATATATAAATATATATATATATATATATATTATATGTATATGTATATATATATGTATATATATATATATATATTTTATATTATATATATATATATTACATATATAATAATACTCTATATATAATATATATATATAATACATATATATAAAATACATATATATATAAATATATATATATAATATATATATATATTAATATATATATATATATATATTATAATATATATATATATATGTGTATGTATGTATAAATGCATGTATATATATATATATGTAAGGATAAAAAATTTTTTTAATTATATGGGTGGCTAATTCGAAATTTTACAACCTAAAGGCAGAAATACACAGGTCATTAAAGTGAACAAGGGCCCTAATGGCTACCAGTATAGCTAGAAATAAGAGTCAAAACAACCCAATAGACTAAAAAGCACTATCTTAGTGAGCTGACAAAGGAGACAAGCTCCCCAGGGTGGCAGATAGAGCGAGATCACCGGTGAGTTCGCATTCTGATCATATTGCTTATTTCATAAACGGATTTCAACAGAGTTTTTATGAGCTGACAAGGCGAGATGAGTTTAAGCCTAGGTGCGGTGAGAGTTACTGATGAACATTATGATGCGTTAAGCATCGCAATGCGAACTCATTGGGGATCTGCCACTATCTGCCACCTTACTGAGATAGTGCTTTTGTTGGCTATTGGGTCGTTTTGACTGATATTTCTAGCAATACTGGTGCTCATTAGTGCCCTTGTTCACTTTAGTGACGTGTATATGTGTGTGTGTGTGCGTGTGTGTGTGCGTGCGTGTGTGTGTGTGTATTTATATATACATACATTTATATACATACATTTATATACATACATTTATATATATACATATATGAATATAAATATATATACCCAGACATACAAAAAACACGCTCGCGCTCACACATGAAATATATCCATCTATATATATATATATGTGTGTATATATAAATATATATATACTATCAAAAGTAAAGTTCAATCTTGCTTGCTTGTTTGCTTGCAATGTTACTCAGCCAAATTGGCACATAAAGGGAAAATACTTTGAAAGCAAAGTACCCCTGAAATGTGAAAACGAACGGAATAAAACAAGTTTCGCGTAAATCGGACCAGTAGTTATTATGATATTCGGGATTTGGGGGTACAAATACCCAAATCGGTGCATATTAGGAAAATACTTTGAAGTTAACTTCACTCTGAAAGGGAAGAAACTGTAACCTTTCCATTAGAACATCATTACGATAGGCAAAATATTTTAAGTGGTAGCAGGGTATGCAAGAAATAGTAACCAAACCTTTCCTTTTCTGGGGAAAGGAGACATTTACAAGTGATTTCGATATCACATTCGTTGAATATGATAGGCAAAATATTTAAAAGTGGAAATGACTTTAAAAATATGGTAAATATTTCGTAAAAAACCCGTTCGTAACTTCGGTGGGAAAGGAGCCATTTATGCATAATTTCGATGTCACGAAACAAAACACTCTGTTGCTGGGAAACTCAGACTTCCTCGGTGGCCCAATGAGTAACGGGTAATCTACTCTAGTCTAGTCTAGTATATGTGTGTGTGTGTGTGTGTATGCATGCATGTATGTATATATATAATATATATATATAGATATATATATGTGTGTGTGGTGTATCTATCTATCTATCTATCTATATATATATATATATATATATATATATATATATATATATATACATATATATAGAGAGAGAGATAGATAGATAGATAGATAGATAGATACACACAACACACACACACACACACATATAATATATATATATATATATATATATATATATATACATTCATGCAAGCATGCACGCACACACACACACATATACTATATATATATATTATATATATATATATGTATGTATGCATATATATGAATGTGTGTGTGTGTGATTGTATGTATTATCTATGTATGTATGTGTGTATGTATATAAATACAGTAAAGAATTTATCTAGTATGCCATTTAATATACATTATTCGTCTCTCATTCCCCATAACTACACAACACAAATTCATACATACATACGTACATACGTACATACATACATACATACATACATACATACATACATACATACATACATACATACATACATACATACATACATACATACATACATACATACATACATATATGAATGTATATCCATGTGTGCGTGTCATCTTTAGAAAACATGTTCTGCTGTGAATTCGGTTTGACCGACATCTTGCAAGTGGAATTTCGCAGGAGGAAACTGTGCGGAAGTCCTCCGTACATATCTGTCTGTCTGTGGCCGTGTCTCTGTTTATGTTTACATCCATATATAAACATGCATTTGTTGTTGTTTATGGTGTTGCCCGCTAAGGTCGTTAGCTTTGCAGTTCGTCAAATTGATGACGATGAAATTATTAACAGACTGAAGTGCGTAATTGTTAGGAATAACGAATGAGGTGCAACAGCATGGCCGCGGCCCCTTTTGACTTGAACAATTACGTATGTTTATAGGTATGTATTATGTGTGTGTGTATGTGTGTGTATGTGTGTGTATGTGTGTGTATGTGTGTGTATGTGTGTGTATGTGTAAGGCGGACCAAAGCTTTGTGAGTGAAGTTGGAAATTTATGCACACACATACATACTATATATATACACACACATACATATATATATATATTATATATATATAATATATACTAATATATACACACATACATATATATATAGATTAGATAGATAGATAGATAGATAGATAGATAGATAGATAGAGATAGATAGATAGATAGATAGATAGATAGATAGATAGATAGATAGATATACGAGCGAAGGCGCATAGCTCAGTGGTTAGCGCGTCGATCGTGAGGTTGTGAGTTCGATTCCCGGACCGGGCTGCAAGACACTTTATTTCACGTTGCTCCAGTTCACTCAGCTGTAGAAATGAGTTGCAATGTCACTGGTGCCAAGCTGTGACGGCCCCTTTGCCTTTCCCTTGGCTGGTATGCATGGGTGACTGCTGGCCTTCTATAAACAACCTTGCCCGGACTTGTACATCGGAGGGTAACTTTCTAGGTGCAATCCCATGGTCAGTCATGACCGAAGGGGGGGGGTTCCTATATATATAGATATTATGGCTGCCCCCTCGTTATCGAGTATGGCCATTGCACGAAGCTTAACTGTTACTGGTGTTGTGATCGAATGTGACTTTTTAGCCCAGCAAAAGATCTACAATGTCTTGTACAAAATTGGCAACTAAAACCTTTACCGGTAATAGTCTGCTGTAGTTGTAACTGGGCTTCATGTACCTTTGCATGTCGTTTAAGTCCTCCTGCCGAATTACACTCTCTTCCACGTGACCGACAGATATGATTAGTATGTTGTGTTACACCACCACCAGTGGCCAGGTTGTCACTCATCTGTCTCGCTTTATGACTACGAAGATGACTCATGAGTCCAGCTTTACTGAGCAGGGTCTTGCCAGACATTGCATGTCAGAATCAAAGGAAGACCCTTCCCTTCTGAAGTGTAACAGCGATGCTCTTCTTGACATCCTCCTTACTTTCTCATCTGCAACT
>NW_021834982.1:42500-47240 GCF_006345805.1 Octopus sinensis | reverse complement strand
TGTCTCTACCCCCATATTTTAGGCCCTGTAACTACAGTGTCCCGATGGTCAGGCAGTCTATCTGCTGTCAGCATCCGCTGCGTGGTGGCCTAGGCGTGCCGTGGTTGATGATGCGCAGACATGCTCTGAGTCTACGACATCTCCAGTGCGTCCTTGACGGTGAACAAGTGTGGTCACCATTCACCAGACACGTATTTCCGCAGCTAGTTTTCTTTAACGGAGCAGTAATCCTGGGTATAACAGAGACCGAGCATTTTGAAAGTGGAATGTCTTCAAGCGCTCACAGCCCTCAACCAATCGGATAGTGTGATAGGTGGAACATCCACTTTAGCTATTTATAGAAGATTAGTGAAGGTAAAGTGCGACGATGTTTTTGGGGAGACCTTCGGCGTCGAAGATCAGCTAGTCGCTCTTTTCCAGAGGACTTTCGGGCCACGACCGATGAATTATTTCCAAAAATCTCAGGCCTGGTAGTGCTACCGGGTAGCTTTGCCTGTTTGGGATAAACTTTACAGGCACAGAAGCGCCGTCAGCCGAACATGTTCGAGATGCACTCGTCCAGTGCCTGAGCATTGCTGATCTGAGGGTTTATGTCGAACACCTGCTGTCGTGTGTGGGATGGGATCTGGCTGTTAACAGAATCCATTGTGAAGCTTGCCCCACTGCCTTCCTTTAACCGGGAAGGAAAGGCTGTGTTCATATGCCTGGTGACCATGGCAATAGAGCTTGTATGGTGGACAAGACTGAAAAAGCTGAAGACAAGCAGTTTTCTCTTTGGCCAATTCCTGATGAAGTTCTTCAAGTTTCACTTGAAAAGGAAAATAAGGGGAGAGAGGGAAGTGTTGTCTTCTAGCCAGTTTATTGAAAAGTGGATGAAAGGGGCGAGAATGGTGCGGGTGAACGGCTCTGTCCCCAGCATACGCCTGTAGCTGGAAAGAGGAAAGGAAACGCAAAAGTCAGGGCGCCTTTGGGGTTTTTCTTTTATGAGGTTTTTCCATGAGCGGTCCTCGAACCTCTCCTCCTCCCTACTGAGGATTACACATTGTTGATCTCTCTCTCTCTCTCTCTCTTTATTAAAATTTTATTAGTCTTCTTCACACGCTAAACCCTCACAACTGCAACACTAACAAACATTTTTTTTATTATTTTGTCCTCTGCTGTCCATGTTTTCCTTCATGTAGACGCTTGTGGTTAATGAAGAAATCATCATCATCATCATCATTATTATTATTATTACTACTACTACTACTACTACTACTACTACTACTCTTCTTATTATTACTGCTACTACTACTACTACTACTACTACTACTACTACTACTACTACTCTTTTTCTTCTTACTACTACTACTACTGCTACTCTTCTTATTATTATTATTACTACTACTACTACTACTACTACTCTTCTCATTATATTACTACTACTACTACTACTACTACTACTACTACTACTACTACTACTACTACTACTACTCATCTTCTTCTTCTTCTTCTGCTTATTATTATTATTTATTTATTCATTCATTTATTTATTTATTTATCTTGTCCATCAGGTACGAGTCCGTGTGTATTCCGCCATCGTTATCCTATTCATTTTATTTAATCTTAGAAAAATCGAAGCCAGTCTTTGACTAACCCGGAGCCTTATTGAACTTGTTTCGGGAGTGAACTTTGGCCCCACCCTCTACGTTTATATGGCTTTTATCTTTTGCCTGTTTCACTCATTGGACTGCGGCCATGCTGGGATCCCCCGCCTGGAATCGAGCGCAGGGCTTTTCCCTCTTTTTTCGTACAACTTGGGACTTACCCTGTTGGCCCCTGTAGCTGATGTCAATCAGTTGAGCGGCCCTTCTCTGGATGTCAACCAGAATATCTCTATGTGTGTGTGCGTGTGTGCATGAACTTGTATGTGTGTGAGTGTGTGTGTGTGTCTTATGTGTGTGCATGTGTATGTGTTTGTTTGCGTGTATGTGTGTGAATGTTTGTGTGTGTTTGTGTGTGTGTTTGTGTGTGTGTGTGTAGTAGTAGTAGTAGTTGTGGTGGTGGTGGTGGTGGTGGTGGTGGTGGTGGTAGTAGTAGTAGTAGTAGTAGTAGTGTAGTAGTAGTAGTAGTAGTAGTAGTAGTAGTAGAACCAGCAACCCTGACTACCAGATATGGGAGCAGTATTCCACTCGGTCACTTTTGTTGTTAGAATTATGATGAAAGAGTTCCTTTTCATCTATGTATGTGTATGTGTATTGGTGTTTTTTGGTTGAGTAAATAAATTATTTAATAATTATATTTCGTTTTGGGATTTGGTTTGCAAGATCCTTTATATGAGTTCGTGTGTTGAAGCATATTCTGTTTGTGTCTGGGGAGAGTCATTTTAGGAAAATAAAAGTAAGAAAAAAAGTGGAAATATTACCGGTGAGTGTCAGGCACAAAAAGAAAATGACTCTCTCCAGATACAATAGAATTAATAATTACATTTGCACTTTAAAAAAAACTTTATTTTTAATTTAAAAATCAACGATAAATGATATTCCATTGAGACAGCGAAGTAAAATGGAATGTCAAGGCTCAAAGGGAAACAACTGCAATAAGTTCTTTGTGTTATCTCCCTTTCATCTTAAATTTACCTCGCTGTTTATTTTGTATAGAAATAGGAAATTGCAAGACATTCTTTTCTATGCACAAGGCCTGAAATTTTAGGGGAGGCAGGGACAGTTAATTAGATCGACCCCAGTATGCAACTGGTATTTAATTTATAGACCCCGAAAGGATGGAAGGCAAAGTTCAAATACCTCGTCGGTATTTGAACTTAGAAAACCGCTAAGCATTTCGTCCGGCAAGCTAACAATTCATATTTCTTTATTGCTCACAAGGGGCTAAACACAGAGAGTACAAACAAGGACAGACAAACGGATTAAGTCAATTAAATTGACCCCAGTGCGTAACTGGTACTTATTTAATCGACCTTGAAAGGATGAAAGGCAAAGTCGACCTCGGCGGAATTTTAACTCAGAACGTAACGGCAGACGAAATACGGCTACGTATTTCGCCCGGCGTGCTTACAATGGTTTCTACTCTAGGCACAAGATTTGTGGGAGGGCGATAGTCAATTTCATCGACCCCAGTACTCAACTGGTACTTAATTTATCGATCCCGAAAGGATAAAATGCAAAGTCGACCTCGGCGGAATTTGAACCCAGAACATAGCGACGGGCGAAGCACCCTTAAGCATTTCGTCCAACGTGCTAACAATTCTGCCATTATAAGGCGGCGAGCTGGCAGAAACGTTAGCACGCTGGGCGAAATGCTTAGAGGCATTTCAGCTGCTTTACGTTCTGAGTTCAAAATTTCGGGCCTTGTGCCTAAACATAAACACATTTCTAGAGAATTAACGTTTTCTGTTTGGCGGCACATTTTGAAATTTCAGAATTAAGTCAAAATTTCCATACTTGGTATATAGATGTTATTTTCCAGAAAATTTACAGAGATTTGAAATTTAATCATCTTTGCCCCGTCAGAAAACAGGATTTGGAAGCTATCATTTTGCACTTGACTTCACGTATTGTCAACGGTGCAACGAGAGCACATGTTTTAATATCAAAATTGTAAAACAAATGAAATATTGGCAGAACTCACATAACTTCTTTTTGTTGTTGTTTGGAATAATTACCATGCAAAACTACACCAATACACCAAATATGAAATCAATTGGAACAAAATTGAAGAAACTGAAAAGTGGCAGCCAGGCTTTCATACATACGTACGCACGATGCATGCATATACGTGTGTATTGTATGTGTGTGGCCATACTGGGGCATCATCATTAAAAACTCACTTCGGAAGCAGAGCTAAAATACCAGAAAGCTCTAAACAATTCTGCTAATCAAGTGTGTGAGAGAAAGTCTGATATAGAGGGAGGGAGGGCGAGTGTGTGTGTGTGTGTGTGTGTGTGTGTGTGTGTGAGAGAGAGAGAGAGAGAGAGAGAGAGCCCTATTCCTAGACAGACTGACTGACAGTCAGACTGGCAGATAAACAGATGGATACAGACAGACAGAAAGAAGACAGTCAGACAGACAGATATTACTCCAATATCGTTTACAGGTAAAGTGAATCAACAAAGGTGTATACATATATATACACGTGTGCGTATTTGCATGCGTATGTTTTTATGTGAGAGAGAGAGAGAGAGAGAGAGAGAGAGAGAGAGAGAGAGAGAGAGAGAGAAGGGTGACAGACAGAACACAAAGAAAGAGAGAGAGAGCGAAGGATAACAGACATACACAAAGAGACAGAGACACAGAGAGAGAGAAAGAGACAGAGAGAGAGAAGGGTAACAAAGAAAGAAAGAGAGAGAGGGGTACCTGCTTTCACTCTTACTTTTTTCTTCTTTCTTTTTTCCTTTTTGCGACACCCCCGCCGCCAGCATTTCGGTTACAATCCCTTTGAAGCGCTCCATAAAACCAGTGTACTTAAATCTAATAGAGCGTTTAATTAGCTCCGCACTGCTTCTCATTAAATTATGGGACACCACCCTCCAGTACTCAGAACCCAATAAACAAAGAGGGATTTAACGAAGCATTTAGCACGAGTCACGTGTTTGATCCACAATGATTTCAGTGCCAACCAGCCGTAACTGAGATTGAAATCTGTCGAAGCTGAGTGACAGGAATTAGCCATACAGGACACATTCAAAAGAAAAAATCTATCTATCTATCTATTGCCAGTGGGACTGAACCCGGAGCCATGTGG
>NW_021834982.1:0-37500 GCF_006345805.1 Octopus sinensis | reverse complement strand
GGAAACACGCCAACATCGGTTGTCGAGCAATAGTAGGGTGACAAACACAGACACAAATACATACATACATACATACATACATACATACATACATACATACATACATACATACATACATACATACATACATACATACATACATACATACATACATACACGATGGGCTTCTTTTAGATTCCATCTGACAAATCTACACAGAAGGCTTTGGTCAGCCCGAGGCTACAGTAGAAGTCAGTTGCCCAAGCTGCTACGGAGTGGGACTGAACCCGTAACCATGTGGTTGGGAAGCAAGTTTCTTACCACAGAACCACGCTTGCGCATACATATCTCGTTTTATTTGTATGTATGCATGTATGTATGTATGTATGTATGTATGTATGAATGTATGTATGCATGTATGTATGTATATATGAATGTATGTATGTGAAGCTGAAGTTGTCTGTGTATGGCAGGTTTGGTAGTCTTCAACTAACACACACGCACGCACTCATACTCGTATGTATGTATGAATTGTTGTCTACGTGTGACCCTAAGACTTTATTCTGTTAATCGTTTTGTCTCGAACCCGTCTCCTTTCATTACGTTAGGTCCCATTCCCGACAAGTTTCTTGTCGGTTCCTCCAGAGTAGAGGCAATATTATCGATAATGGTCGAAATTGCGTTTGACCTTCTGCCTGATAATTGATGAAAAATTGGTGACCTATGTTTTCTGGTCAGCCTGTGTATTTAGTATATGTTCGTTTGCTTATTCACTACGTGTTTTTTATTTGTATAATATAGGTGGGTCACATTTTCCGTTTGATGTTTCGCACGCACTCATTAATTTTTACTTACACACACACACACACACACACACACACACACACACACACACACACACACACACATATATATATATATGTATAAAGCTGAAGTATTTCTGTGTATGGCAGGTTTGGTAGCCTTCAACTAACATTATTTCCTCCGAGACATTGCGGCGCAAGTTGGCCAAAATTGAGAGTATGTTAGAAAATCGGACCATGTTAACACCAAAAATTATTTACATCAAAAATGTGCTTTTTTTCTATGAAAATCCCTATTTTTTACGATATTTTTTAATGCTGTGCCGCCATTTTTCGGTGTATTTCAACCAGGAAAATGTTCACTTAAAGAGAATAACAAGCTACATAATGTAAAATTTTTACTTTTCAAAAATTCCAATTCTAAAGGGATAAACAAACCCAAGCAACGCCGGGCGATACTGCTAGTATATATATATATATATATATATTTATATACACAAAATTTATAGGATTGACCACTAAAAGTGGAAAGCCTGTATGCTAGATATAGACGTCAAAATCACCATTTTTTAGTGGGCAATCCTCTAAATTTTGTATATAGAAAAAATTTTTAATCTTCGGATTTTTTAAAATATGCTAGGCCACTAGTTTTAATTGATTAGTATCAATTTCTACCCTTAAAATCCTTAAATCCTTAAAATGTTTCAGCCCCCTGATGGCTGCGGCCATGTTGGAGCACCACTGTTGCTATTTAATTATATATATAAATATCTATATATATATATTTTATATTATATTATTTTGTATTATATATATATATATATATATATATAATACACGCTCTCTCTCTCTCTCTCTCTCTCTCTCACTCTCTCTCTCTCTAACAAATATATTAATAGTATGAACTCTGTGTTGCCCGGATTGAAAAGCCGTTTGGCAAAAGCTGAAACCTCAGTCCATTCAAATCCTCAACACCTTAGACTCGACTCGCAGCCATTATAGACTCCACCTATCAACAAACATCACGTTGTCGTTTTCAAACAAGTTTTTAAAATGATAAACCACAATTTTTTTTTAAACTGTTCTCGCTTTAGGGGTGGACAATTTTAATTAGTTTAGATGCTGTTTAATTGTTATTGTAAATGGCAGTTTGTTCGCTTTGTTGTTAAATTTTCACAGACTCCGCCCAGGGGTGCCTTACCCCACTCCGTGGGAAAAACGAGGTTTTGTTGACGAATAAGGGTGGGACGAAAAATAGCTCTGTGCGATGAATGAAAAGGTATATATATACATATATATACACACATATATGTGTGTATGTATGTATGTATGTATGTATGTATGTATGTACATGTATGTATGTATATATATATATACCATACTATGTATTAACATACATACATACATACATACATACATATATGGTTATATATATATATAATATATATATAATATAATATATATATCTATATATATATATATATACATACATACATATAATATATGCATGTATATGTATGTCTATATTATATGTATATATATATATAAATATATATATGTATATATGTATATATGTATATGTGTGTATATATATCTATAATATATATCACATCATATATATATATATATATATCTATATATATATAATATTATATAAATATGCACATATATTTATATTTTATATGTGTGCGTATGTATGTCTAGAATGTATGTATATATATATATATTATATATAATATATATATATAATGGATATATATATAATGTATGTATATATATATATATATGTGTGTGTGTATGTGTGGCGTGCATCTGTGTGTGGCAGAATGTGATCAAGCGCTTACTTGTATGGGTCAGTGGTATGCGTGTGTGAGTATGTGCGTGCATTGGTGTATATATGTGATTGTACAGATGTGTGTGTGTGTGTGTGCGTGACTGCAAGAAAAACGTGACTTAGTTGAACTCTGACCCGAATCATTTAGATAAAGTGATTAAATAAGGCAACCTTACTAAATATAGCACCCGACATACACACTCACACACACACACACGCACACTCACACTCACATACTCACACACACACACACTCACACACACACACACTCACTCACACATATACACACTCACACACACATTCACATACACACACACTCACTCACACACACGCACACTCACACACACACACGCACAGACTCACACACACTCACACACACACACACCCTCACACACACACTCACGCACGCAATCGCACACTCACACTCACACACTCGCACACACATGCATACGCACACTCACACACACGCACACGCACACTCACACACACACACTCACCACACACACACAGTCACACACACTCACACACACACATACTCACACACACATACTCACTCACACACACACGCAAAACACACACACACAAACACACACACACAAACACTCACACACACGCACACACACACACACTCACACACATACACACACTCACACACACACAAACACTCACACACACACACCTATGCGCACACACGTATATATGTCTGTAACATAGGTTACGTGAATATCGGATTACGTGTGCAGAGATCGATCTTTTGCCCGCTTCGTCTGGAGACGCAAGTCAACCGGTTATCATATATGCAAAGGACGACTCACCCCACCCCCGCCCAACCCGGGTGGAAGGAAACTCGACAGGTGATTCGGGTAGTGTAGTGCTGGTTGCCTCACTTCACCAAATGGCGGTACCCAGTGGCAGAAGGTGGTAAACGAGAAGGTAGCAAACATTACTACGTACAGGGTGGGCATAGCTACACACACACAGTCACACACACACACACAGACACACAGACACACACACACACACACTAACACACACAAAACACACACAAAACACACACACACAAACACACACACACTCACACACACACACACACTAACACACACAAAACACACACAAAACACACAAACACACACAGAAAACACACACACACACACACACACACACACATACAAAACACACGTGTCCTGAACATAAGCAAGCCTGCAGCATTACGTATTTGAACCAATGTTTCGTGCATTCGGCAAATTTTGACGAAAGGCTATTAAACAAGGGCGTGGCTGTGTAGTAAGGCGCTTGCTTCCCAACCACATGGTCCCGGGTTCAGCCGACCAAGACCTTGTGAGTGGATTTGGTAGACGGAAACTGAAAGAAGCCCGTCGTACGTACATACATATATGCATACATGTATGCATGTATGTATGTATGTATGTATGTATATATGTATGTATGTATGTATAGTGAGCACATTGAGAAATGCGCAAAGCAACTACTACCACAATTTTTAATCTTTCCATTTTACCAATGTGCTATCGGATCATCAACACAAATTAGACTAAACAAGGAAACATTCTTCATTGAAACGTACAAGCCCAGACTTAACCATGCCAACATACTGATACAGAGAAATTCACACCAAGGGAAAGGAAAAATTTTTAAGCGATTATCTCCCTTACACCGGAAAGAAATCACTCGTTACCTCCCCTTATTTAGAACTCTTTGAACATAAAACATAACGATAACTCTATTCAACATAAAACATAACGTCGCAAGAATTTGAAAAGCTAAACGCGAAACCGGTCTTTCTTCTAAATTATGTCATTAAGGGAAAAATTTTTTTTTAATATTCTTCAGACATATTGACGCAAATATATATATTTTTTAACCTTTAAGCCTTCTGTAGTTTTTTCACTTTTACTATTTTCTATATATATATATTATAATATATATATATATAATATAATAAACTTACTTGGAGAAGAGAAACGACGCGTGCGTTCGGTCTATAATAACAATATAATAAATAAATAAAATATATGCATATATACATACATATATGTACATACTTACATCTACATGTATATATACAAGCATATATATATATATATGAGTACAGGACACCACAAATAAACGTAGAACACAACGAGAAACGAAAACATAAAATCAAACAGGGAAACGGACTTTTTTTAACAACGAAAACCCAGAGTACAAGACAAACAATACAAGAAATATTCCCCTTCATCAGCTGCCCCTGGTTCAACTCAATGCGTGTTTCGAAGGTATATTTGTTGTGCAAGATTTTTTATGTGAAGTCGTGTGTTGAAACAGATATTGTTATATTTCGGAATGGTCATTTTGCCAGTTTAGCCAATAAAAACACACGCACTATATATTTGGTGTTATTTTGCTTCAGTGTTATTTATTTTTTACATTAATCTTAATCTTATTTCGGCCAGAGTTCTTTCGTCACACTCCTGTGACCGCATCAGTGGTCCTTTGTTTTCTTCTTTCTTATTTGTGTCTCTCCTTACTAACCGTCAGCCATTTTGTATTTCTATTGTATGTTTCTTCATTTTCGCATGCTTATATCTCTATGTACGTCTATGTTTAGTTAGTGTATGTGTGTATGGGGGGATGCCTGTAATATTTGTATTTTCTATTTATATACGTAATGATAATAATAATAAGTGGATGTAAACACATGAACAAAATAAGAATAAACAAAAACAACAACAAAAACAAATTACACGAACGTATATAAACAGAAGATACAAATATTACAGGCATCCCCCACACATACACACTGACTAAACATAGACGCACATAGAGATATAAGCATGCGCAAATGAAGACATACAATAGAAATACAAAATGACTGACAGTTAGTAAGGAGAGACACAAATAAGAAAGAAGAAAACAAAGGACCACTGATGCGGTCACAGAGGTGTGACGAAAGAACTCCTGGCCGAAATAAGATTAAGATTAATGTAAAAAATAAATAACACTGAAGCAAAATAACACCAGATACATAGTGCGTGTGTTTTTATTGGCTAAACTGGCAAAATGACCATTCCGAAATATAACAATATATATATATATATATAGTGTAATAAATAAAATATATGCATACATACATAAATATATGTACGTACCTACATCTACATGTATATATACATGCATATATAAATATATATATACGTGAGTACAGGACACCACAACTAGACGTAGAACTCAACGAGAAACGAAAACGTAAAAACAAGCATGGAAACGGACCCTTTTTAACAACGAAAAAACAGAGTACAAGACTAACTACACAAGGAACATTCCCCTTCATCAGCTGTCCCTAGTTCAACTTCAGCGTGTTTCGAAGGTGAGGACAGAACATGATTCGTCAACTAGGCCTTCCTGCGAAAGAATTAAATAAAATTACTTCGCAGAGGGGTAAAAACAAGGAAAGAAAAAAATGTGACACAAACAGGACGTAAAAACGATATTCAAATGAATATGGTATTTAACTTAGATACACCAGAATTTTTTTATGGTATTATCCATAAAATTATGTGGGGTGATTATAACCAAAAAATAAGCAACAAGAAAAACATATGCATATATACATACATATATGTACGTACCTACCTCTACATGTATATATACATGCATATATGGGTACAGGAAACCCCAAAAACGTCGAACACAATGAGAAACGAAAACATAAACACAAAACCAAGGAAATGAACAATTTTCTTAAACCACGAAAAAATATTGTACAGGACAAATAACACAAGGAAAATTCCCCTTCTTCAGTTGCCTTTGTTTCATCCACTCCGCGTTCCGAATGTATTATATATAGCAATAAGAAAATGGAGGGGATCAATAGGTGGTTCATCAACTTTTATATACGTTTTTGTTTATTCTCATTTTGTTCATGTGTATACACCCACTTATTACTATTATTATCATTATTATTATTATTATCATTATATTATTATTATTATTATTATTATTATTATTATTATATTATTATATTATTATTATTATATTATTAATATAATTATTATTATTATATTATTACGTATGCTTGTATGTATTATGTATGTATGTATAACAACAATACTAGTAATAATAATAATAATAATAATAATAATAATAATAATAATAATAATAATAATAATAATAATAATAATAAAAATTAAAAATAAAAAAAATTTAGAAATTAAAAAATGTATATAGTTATTTATTTCCATTTGTTTATTTATCTGTGTATTTTATTTTATTATGTTTTCAGTTTTGTTTATATTGTAACCAGTTTATGGGGATCTTCCTCTGTCATATGTTGTGGTAGGTGCTAGTGTTCCATTCCAGTTTCCTATTCAGGCTAGGTTTATCTTCTATTATGTGTGTAGCTCCGTAATTTGTCTGATTGTTGCGTCTGTTCTATGTGTGGACAAGATTTTAACTGCTATGTTGTTGATTGAGCCCCCGTGTTCTTGCTCGGCATGTTGGTACAGAAGTTATGAGCTCTTTCCTTCCATAAGTTCTCTCCAATGTACATTTACCCGCTCTCCTATGCTTCGTGTCGTTTCCCCTACGTATGTCGTTGTCTTGTTACTGCATCGTCCCTCTATACATCTTATACTATATACTACATTTCTGGCTTTACAGTTTGTTTGTGGGCTAAATCGACACACAGTACAGTACCTATCTGTACAGGGGGTTCTACTAAAATGGTAGGTTCTACCGATTATGGATTTGATAGGGTTGCCTGGCTTTTCAACAACCTTAATCCTTAGCTTAAGTTTGTCTAGGATCCGTCTAAAGCGGTTCGCCAGTTCACCTCTAGGGGTTGTGTCGACGAACATGACACTGGTATTTGTGGCTATCATACCAAGAGTTGGCCTTCCCTATTTTCTTCTTTGTCCTTTCCATAGTGTTTCATGACTTGCTCCTATAGAGAGGGCAAATCCCATTCCTATCATTACATAAGATATTATCAAATTTCACATGGCCCCCTTTGTATACTCTGATCCTTTCTTTATGGCTGTAACCTGAGAACTGCATGCGGTGAACGAAACGTTGTATGTGTCTCTTTAACTCTGTAGGCTCGCACATGCGGGACACATTTTGCATTATTCTGACGAGGTCTGCCATCAAAATATTGAATTTGGCATTGTCCGCGATAGCTGAGTTCCGGTGGATCAAGTATTTGGAGGCCATAGGTTTGGCATAGTACGAATGAAGGATTCGGGTTTTATTATTCTCAGTTTCTAGCCATAGTTCTGTGTCTAGTACTGGTAGGGTGTTTAGTAGGGTAGCCTATTGTGACCTTAATACTCTGGTGGATGGAGTTAGCTATTTGCTGGATGCTCTCCATAGTATTAGTTTCTATTTCTATTTCAACAGTACTCTCTTGTAGGGGTGCCTTTACTACTATGTTGATATCATCAACATAGCGAGAGTACATGTTCACGAGTATGGAGTTCTGTGTCGGGCGTTCTTTAAGCCTTCTGTCCCACCATACCATGAAAAGGTTGGCCACATCACCGGCGATACTAATGCCGATGGCTGCCCCCTCGTCCTGGGCATATATTTTATTGTTAAACTTAAAAGTGTGGCCTTTTAGGGTAACTCTTATACTAGCTCCTAGTGCATGTGCGATCATTTTCTTTACCTGATGGACATTTGAGGGGGTCCGTATGGCTCTGGTCCATCCGCTCCACCTCACTATATGGGTCTTTCTAGCCATAGAAGTAATTGTGGGTGATCTACCTCTTAATTCTGTCACAGGAGTGTGACTAAAGAACTCTGGTCGAAATAAGATTACAATTAATGTAAATAATAAATAATACTGAAGCAAAGTAACACCAAATATATAGCGCGTGTGTTTTTATTGGCTAAACTGGCAAAATGACCATTCCGAAATATAACAATATCTGTTTCAACACACGACTTCACATAAAAAATCTTGCACAACAAATATATATATATATATATTATTTATATTATTATATATAATAATATAAATAGTATATATGCATAGGGTACAGGACGTCACCAGCTGTGTAAACAACATGAAGTACGAAAACAAACGAGTTAAATAAGCAAATAACGAGAGGAAAAAAAGGAAAACAAGACAAGTAACATAGAGACTGACCCATCATCAGTTGTCGACTGTCTATCTACTCCTCATTTCGACCATTCAGCGACAATATGAGTCTGCGAAGACAGTTGCTCCCATAAATTCCAAAATAATATTTTGGATTTCTGAAGGGTCATAGTTGGGAACAAAAACTGGACAGTGGAGACATACAAGGAAACCGAACGAAAACAAACATGGAGGGTCGTTAGACGAGAACGAGTTGAAAATAGCTAATGTTGTGAAAAATATTTTTTTGAAAAGAAAAAAGATAGAAGAGGGAGAAAAATAACGTCCGCTCTATTGAATGTCCGTGCAAGAAAAGAAAGATGGTCCCCTGAGGAAAAGAAAGATGGACGATGGTTACGTGTGAGCAACGAGCTCCACCGTCCTGGTTTTGTTATGTTGGGCTTTGCGTCTAGGCACAATCTGAGAGCTGAACGGATCTGAACCTTCGTTATCCGCATGGCTGCCTCTGCGTAGTTGTTTGTATAGAACAAGGTGACGGTGAGCTCTGATTGGCTGTATGCAAATGAGTTCGTTGCTGAGGTCCGGAACTCTCGTGGGAAAAAAAATTCGCGGGCGGCACACACTGTAGCTACGCTAGTACAACTATCGTCAGACACCGTGTAAATATATTAAACTGAAGGATTGTTTCAAAGAATTTGGCAGAATCGTCAGCGTGTTGGACAGAATATTTCGTGGTATTAGTTCAAATCTCACCAAAGTCATTTCTGCCTTTTCTATTTTAAAAAGAAAGGATAAAGCTCCTTCTCACTCAAAGGGCACGTTTCCCGGATTCCCCCTCGGCTGGAGGCGTGGCCTTGTGCTTAGGCATGTTGCACTTGCGCTCTTGTGATCGTAGTTTCAATTCCCAGACCGACTGCGCGTTGTTCTTGAGCAAAACACTTCATTTCACGTTGCTCCAGTCCACTCAGCTGTAAATGGGTGACCACTCAGCTACAACGAAGGAATGTTGGACGGCTCGCCTGGCCAGTGGGGTGACATCATTCAGGAGCTAAAACGATGCTAAGTACATTGTGACAAGCGATGTACAAAACGTCCGAAAGTCTGATAGATCACGTGACGTACTCCACCCACCACCACGGACGGGACACCGGCCCGGTGCAGGGTTGTTCATATTTGCCAGCTAAGGGGACTGGAGCAACGTGAAACGAGGTGTTTGGCTCCAGAACACAACGCATCGCAGGGTCGAGGATTCGAAACCACAAACTTACGATCATCAGGCCAGCACCCTAACCACTAAGCCATGGGCCAGGGTTGGTAAAAAGAAATGTAACGATCCAGGAGCGGTGGATTAACAAAACTACGAACGTCCAGTTGAATGCGATGTTCCGGGTCCTTGTGTTCTAGGTCAAATCCAACCATGGCCATCACCCGAAACCTTGGTTACCGTTAGCAGAATCCAGGGCAGAAAGTTTCTCGAAATACTGTCTTCCTCTTCAGACGCCTCAAGAACCCTCCCTCTCTCTCTATTTCTACCCCCCTCTCGCTCTCTCTCTCTCTCTCCCTCTCTCTTCTACAACAAAAATCAATCAAGAATCGACTGGATTATTATAATCCTACGAAACTGACGAAAATCCTCCTCCTGCTGCTGACGCTACTACTACTACCACCACCACCACCACTACTACTACTACTACTACTACTACTACTACTACCACCACTACTACTAGTACTACTACCACAACCACCACCACCACTACTACTACTACCACCACCACCACCACTACCACCACCACAACTACTACTACTACTATTACTACTACTACTACTACTACTACTACCACTACTACTACAAATACTGCTGCTGCTAACTATACATTGTATACTTACAATGGACAACAGGTTCTACCTCTGGGATAATGGTGGGTGTATAAGTAGTGGTGGTGGTGGTGGTAGTAGTATTAGGTGTGGTGTATTTCTTTCTCCATTCATTGATTGCTGTGAATGGTGGCTGTTGTTTCGGTTCCCGCGTTTATCTTCTTTCCTTCACCTTTACCACCATCCCCCCCGACCCTACACACAACCACCTGCTATGAAAGACTCCAAACACCTACGCACCACCGTGATGTTCGCAACACCTGTACTTCGAACTCCCACACCACATAGGAAAGACAAGGTTGAAAAAGCAAAAAGAATAAACATTTGTATACTCTTTTACTCTTTTACTTCTTTCAGTCATTTGACTGTGGCCATGCTGTAGCACCGCCTTTAGTCGAGCAAATCGACCACAGGATTTATTCTTTGTAAGCCAAGTACTTATTCTATCGGTCTCTTTTGCCGAACCGTTAAGTTACGAGGACGTAAACACACTAGCATCAGCTGGGTCACCGCCATTTGGTGTTGCTACATGATTTTACTTCACGAATGCTTTTTAGCAATTGACATTTGGTGCATGAGAGAATTTGATGCAGCCGCCCTCATCTGCACCTCCTGCCGCGAAGTTGGTTCATCTGGGACACCTGACAGGAAGAGGTCCAGCTTTATTTTGAAGACACCTACATCCACCCCATGCAGGTCTCTCAGGTCCTTCGAGAGGATATTGAAGAGCTGTGGAACCCTGAAGCCCAGGCTATTGCAGTATCTTGTCCTACATCTTGATGGCAAATTTGGAGTCCTTGGCACTATGCAGTGGCGCCCATTTCTGGCATTTGTGTAACTCTCGATGCCAAAGTTTGGGACAAGTCCTTCCAGGAACTTCCAGATGTATATTATGGCATATCTTTCTTGCCTACGCTCTAAGGAATAGAGTCTTCATCTCTTGAATCTTTTCGACTGCGGCCATCCTGGGGCACTGCCTTGAAGAATTTATCAAACAAGTCGATTCCAGTACCAATTTTATATTTTAAAGCCTGTTACTTATTATATCGGTCTCTTTTGCCAAACCGCTATATGAAGAGGGCGTAAAAACACCGACACCGGTTTTCAAGCGGTGGTGGTGGGGGGGACAAACACGGACATCTTCATTATTGAAATAAAACAATCATTAAAAAGTAAAAGAAAAAAAACAGCAAATATCCAATTTTATAAAATTTATTACATCAATACTTTTAAATCATATACATATATATATATATAATATATATATATATATATAATATATATATACATATATATACATTCATGTATGTATGTTTGAATTTACAAACGAAAGAATAGAAAACGAAGGTTTTCCAAGACGTATTCAGAGAAGCTGGAGTCGTAAGGCATTCATTACTCCGAGCTTCTAATCTGTTTGAAGATGGATAAAAAAAAAACCCGGAGTAGAGACATCTGGCGGATGTTTCGGAGATGGTATATCGAAAGTGAAATTATTTGTCTCAGCAATTTCCGTAAAAAAATGTTTATTTCCACAATTCTTTTCTTTTTTTCAGTTGAACCGCTGATGTTTATGTGTGTAAGTATGTATATTAGCGTAAGTATATGTATGTATACATACACAAATATACATACATGCAGATAAACACACACATATACTTACTAAACACTTACATAAACACACATATATATACATACATACACGCATAAACACATACATGCATACACAAAAAATACATAAACATATGTGATTCGACTTATTAATTAACGAAATAATTTTTTACGGAAATTGCCAAACAAAGTTTCAGTTTTAATGTACCATTTCCGAAACATCGCCAACAGAGACAAGTCTCTGCTACCACTAAATGAAAATAAATATGTGTGCGTGTGCATAAACCAAAGTATGCAGTATTATAGATCCATTACTGCCGATCTTATCTATCGGTTTCACACTGGATATTAGATAACTGGACGATTATCTAATACGTGTGATCTTCAGAGACGGCAGATATGGAAATGATATTGGTCGTATAAAACTACATGAATAACTCAAGTATTTTGGATAACTGCTTGCACGAAACGATGATCCTCTTGAATTACTTTTGTACTTTACGTCTATGTGTCTGCGAGTGTGTGCGTGTGTGTGTGTATGTGTGTGTGTGTGTGTGTGTGCGTGTGTGTGTTTATGTATAAACGATAAACAGCCAAACTTTGATTACAGAATTGCTAAATACCTTTTAGTAGAACATCAGTTCTTTTTTTTAATTACTCTTATAAAGAAAAAAGTAGATAGTAACTTCGAATTTTGGGCTTGGTAGCCTCCATCAATAGGTTATGATGAAAATAACTGAATCGAAGCTTGCAAGGCGCTATCAATACTTCTTCCTTTGAAAATCTCATATATATATATATATATATATATATATATATATATATACATATGAGATTTTCAAAGGAAGAAGTGTTGATAGCGCCTTGCAAGCTTCGATTATATATATATATATATATATATATATATATATATATATATATATATATATATGTATGTATGTATGTATGTATGTATGTATGTATGTATATACAAGAAAAGAGGTGCCAAACCAACAAACGATTACATTATGAACTTGCCTTTGTCATCTCCTTTCTGATTACCGCTCTGAACTCGACCGACTGAAAGCTTCGTTCAGAGCTGTACGTACATAGACTTATACACCAGGTTATTCGAATCACAATGTCTGAGCGATATGCGCGTGTGTGTGTGCATAATGATATATCGTTGCACACACACACACGCACGCACAAACACACACATATATGTGTGTATGTATATATTCTACCAAATATATATGTTTTATTTATTATTTTGCAATTTACTTAAATCATCGATATATTATTGTTATTTTATATTTAATATTTCTATTATATGTAATTTTCTAAATGGTGTAATTTAATTGTTCATTTTGAATCGATAAAAGGTGGTTTTTTCTAAATTTTTATATATATATATATATATATATATTTTGTGAAATTCGATTTAGTATTTCTAAATTGAATTTTTTCCCTGTAAGTTAAGAATAATATTCCCTCAAATTATTATTATATATATAAATATAAATGTATATATATATATATGTATGTATGTATGTATGTATGTATGTATGTATGTATGTATGTATGTATGTATGTATGTATGTATGTATGTATGTATGTATCGATGTATATGTATGTATGTATGTGCGTGTGTTTAAATGTAATTATATTCATGTATGTATAATTTAACAAAAGTTAGTTTCAAACCAAATTACAAAGGAAGACATGAAGGCTTGGTCCAATTTAAAGGAGTGTGTGCCCGGGAAGGCAGTGTGTGGATGTGTGTGTATATAAATTAAATGGGTATATAGAAAATATATAATGTATAAAGTATAAAAATATAAAAATATAAACAACTGGACAACGAGAACAAAATTAATGTAAAATAAAGTATGATGAAAAAATATTGTCAGTGATATGAAAGAATCTGGGTTGGGTAGTGACGGTGGGAAGTAAACAAATAAAGAAGTGTGGGTGTATATATGTATATATATATATTATATATATATATATATATATATTATAGGGTACAAAATCACAGCGTGTTGTTACTTGATAAACTTGTATGCAGATGTATATTTATATTTATGTGTGCGTGTGAATATATATATATATATTATATATGATGTTGATGTCAGTGTGTCTGTCCTCTTGAATTGTTGCATTTGTTTATGTTGTTGTTTTAAATCTGTTTAATTGCGTTTGATTGTGTAAAAACCTGTAAATCAATACAGAAGCAAATAGAACGAAAGGATTGGAAGACATTACTTTGTTAGTTTTTTTTTTTCAAAAATAAAATGGATCATTCGTTGTCAGTTCCTGTATTATTACACATACGTTATTACAGTGCATTTGTGTTCATGTGCACACAGTAAATATATATACATACATACAAACATATATATATATATAATGCGTGTTTCAGCAGGTTATGGTGGTTGTGTTTACATAAAGTCAAGAACAGAAATAAGGTGCATTATGTCAAGGCTGCTGGTTGTCTGTCACGTAAACACCCTGACTGTGGGGCAGTCAGAGGTATTGCATGTAATCACTAGTTTCTTGTTCCTGTTTATAGACAGGCCCCAGGGGTCTAGCAGCTCGTGTTCTTTGCGCAGGAGACAGAAGGCATCAAGACCATTCAGCCGGAATCTATATACCAAATTCAGTCCTCCACCCTGGATGACATAAAAGAAAGAACCAGCGACAACCATGCCCTGGGGCTTGTAGAAAAACGGGATCTTCCAGGTGCCTGATGTACTGAGGCTGATGACGAAATTGTTCATTCTGTCTGAAATAAGAATTTGTTTGGCGGCGCTGACACACACGCAACGGTAGCTCCGCTGATGGCGCACGTTCAGTTTACCGACTTGCTCCAAATACAGGGTGGACAGCACTTCCAGGTGGGTGGGCATGTAAAGGAGCCGGTGCAATACGGGGGCGTTAAGACCGACGGCGATTAGTTCACTAGAGCTGAGCTGAGCTACGCTGCAGTACTGGGTTGCGGTGTTCAATTCTTGCTCGAGAACCAACGTTCTACAGCTGTCGTTGTTGTCACCGCTACCGTTGTTGTTGTTGTTAAAATTGTTGTTGCTGTTGTTGTTGTTGTCGTTGTCGATGTGAACGGCAATCAAACGCAGCACCCGCGAGGTACAGGTCACCACAACTCGACGTTCGCCCACCCTGCACAGGGAAAGAGGTGTGCTGGCCAGTTCGATCTTGTGCAACAGGTCGCCGGACGTCGAATAAAGCTTAACAAAGTTCTCGCAGATGGCCACGAAATCATCGTTGTCGAACAGAACGATGTCCCTGAAGCCATTAACCGGTAGCCCAAGGGATCGAACGTCAGACGGGGTCAGAATGCCGTGGCTGTTGTTTTTCTCACTGATACAATCCAAAGTTTCGTTTTCGCAATGTGTCTTTGGTCCGTCAAAATACAATTGACGATGTTCCACGTTTTGGTAATCATTTACTCTGTCGCTGCCGCCACCTCTATTCTTGTTGTTGTTGTTGTTGTTGTTAGTGGTGTTCGTAGAGGTGGTCACCTCGTCGCCGCTGTCGAAGCTGTTACTCCTACTGCAGTTGCCGTGGTTGGTGCTGTTGTCGTTGTTCATTGTAATGACATTCACCGAGTGGTTGTACTCCTTCATGGTGCCTTTATCAAAATCTGCACCGAATTGTCCGACAAAAGAGTAATAATCCCTCGCTTGTTCTGTTACCATTATGTGATCGCAAAGATCTTTCTCAAAAGAAGAACTGCCAAACAATCATAAGAAGAAACATATATAAATATGGATATATATAGATGTGCGTGTCTATGTGACTATATAAAATGTTTGTGTATAAGAAGTACGAATTACATTTATAGTGGCGTGTAAGAGTATATATATATATATATATACGAGTATATAGAGAGTTTTGTTTAAGTGTATATGTAAAGATAATATATACGCATATGTGTGTATATGTGAATGTATATATAAAGTATGAATTACTTATGTTATACGTTGAGGAGTGTCTGTCTTTCTTTTTTTTTTCTTAAAAAATGGTGCCGAGTCTTCGTTCAGAGACCAATATTTTTTGCAAAAAGATAAGGAATTTATATAAAATGTTCACAAGATAAATTTCCAGTTGCTGTGTCCTGCATGTGTAAATATAACGATGTATATGTTTATGGTTTACAGACTTGTAAATGTGTGCATGTAGGTTACATATATGTTGCATGTACCCAGAAATAGAAATAAATAGCTGGACATGAAATAAATAAATGGACATGTATTATTAAAAAAACACACTACTAATTTGTTAATTTGTGTAATTAATGTAGCATCAGGACTGACACACATACAAATACAAATAAAATCCGGTAAGCAAATGTTTATATCTCATTTTAAAAAGCTACTTAAATGTTTGATACAGAATCCGCTCTGATGAGGCTACTTCCGAATTGGTTCACCACCCAAACAACAAACCAGCAGAGTTCATTAATTGGCATTAATTAACCTTCCTCGTAATAAAGTTTCTTTTTTCTTTTCTAGTTCTGAATCGGAAATGCTTCTTGCTTTTTATGCCCTTTTTTTATCGTTTCTAAAACAACTGAAAGTAAATTTTCCCAGGAAATGAAAAATAATCCAAGTTCGCAATGGTTAAACAAACCTTTTGTAAGAGTTTTGTTGGAAGGCAAATCTTTTGGTAAATTATGCTGCGATGTGTTCCTCTCGATACAGGCACTGCATACAACAGTATATATATATATATATATATAATTCTATATTACTATATATACAACCACTATATGTGTGTGTGTATATATATATATATATGTATATATAGTCTTCTTTTTCAGCGAGGGTTTGCAAATGTGTTCGCTGTGTTATAGTCCAACGCTTGTGCAGCACACGGTTGCTCTTTCTCCGAGTGTATATATAGATATTTATAGATATAGATAAGAGATAAGTGTGTATGTGTGCGCGGGTGTATAAATATAGATATTGACTTGACAGGTAGAAACCTCTCCCTTTCTCTTTCGCCTTCTCTCAGTGCGTGTGTGTATGTGTATGTATATATATATGATGACACTATAAATGCATGTATTTGTGTGAGTGTGTGTGTACAGTGGACGTATATACACATGTGTGTTGGTTTGTATGTAAGTGTCTATTCACATACGTATACATACATACGTGGGTATATATGTATATGTATGTGTGCGTGTCTATATATATTTCGATCACACAAACTATTAACGACGTATAGCCAGGCGTGTGTACATCGGTTTATCTCTCTCTCTCTCTCTCTCTCTCTCTCTCTCTGTCTCCATCGCTCTAACTCTCTCTTCTCTCTCTCTTCTCTCTCTGTGTCCCTTCTGTCTCCCTCTACCACTTTATCTCTCTACCTATCTCTCTGATTCCCTCTGCCTCTTTCTGCTCCCCCTCTCTCACACTTTCTCCATTCCTCTTCTTTATATCCTCTTTCTTTCACTCTATCTCTCTGCTTTTTTTTTCTCACTCTCCCTCCCTCACCCCCATCTCCTTCCCTCCCCTCCACCTCCCTGCTTAGTGACCAACAAACAAGGTCACGTGGTATGTACAAATGAAAGGAGGGAGAAGGGGGGGACGAGAACAGATATTAAAACGATTTTATGTTGATCCACTTAAAACTAGACAAGGTGAGAGAGTTTGGCTTTTGTCAGTGGTGAGTGTGTGTGTGTGTGTATTTACATATATGTGAATGTATATATGATTGTATGTGTATGTATGTATGCATGTATGTATATGTGTGTGCGTGTGTGTATACGTTTTGTGAGTCCGTGTCAATCTATCTGTCTGTGTATCAATCTCACTCTCTCTCTCTCTCTCTCTTTGTTTATCTGTCTATCTAGCTGTCTCTGTATGCCTATCTGCCTGTCTCTATCTGTCTATCAACTTATCTTTCTCTCTGCTATCTGTCTATCTACCTCTCTACATAACTATCTCTCTCTCTTTATCACTCTACTTATCTATCTGTGTGGTCGCTCTCTCTCTCTCTCTGCCCGCTCTCTCTCTCTCACACACTTTATCTCCATCTGTCTCTCTCACAATCTATCTGTCTGTCTGTCCGTCTCTATACTCACGTGTCAATGAAGATGTGTGTATGTATGTACGTACACACACACATACATACACACAAACACGCACACATACTTATACTCTGTATACACACACACACACACACACACACACACACAAACACACATACTTACTTGTACTCTGAGTGTGTGTTTATAACTGTGTGTGTATGTATGTACATATTATGTGTCGCCATCTGTAACTGTAGACTTGTGGAAAAATGTGTGCATATATATTTGTACAAACGAATGTGTCTGAGAGCAATTGTATACGCATGTGTATGAATATATATCTGTGTTTGTGTGTGTGTCTATGTGCCTGTCATTGAATGTGTATGTATGTATGTATGTATGTATGTATGTATGTATGTATATATGTATGTATATATGTATGTGTGTATGTATGTATGTTATAATGTATGTGTGTATATATGTATGTATAATGTATGTATATGTATGTATGTATGTATGTATGCTGTATATATGTATGTATATATGTATGTATATGGTATGTATGTATGTATGTAATATGTATGTATGTATGTATGTATATATGTATGTATGTATGTATGTATGTATGTATGTATGTATGTATGTATATATGTATGTATATATGTATATGTGTATGTATGTATGTATGTATGTATGTCTGAATGTATGTATGTATGTATAAGTATGTATGTATGTATGTATGTACGTATGTATGTATATATGTATGTATATATGTATGTATGTATGTATATATGTATGTGTGTATGTATGTATGTATGTATGTATGTATGTATGTATGTGTGTATGTATGTATGTGTGTATGTATGTATGTATGTATGTATGTATGTGTGTATGTATATATGTATGTGTGTATGTATGTATGTATGTATGTATGTGTGTATGTATGTATGTATGTATGTATGTGTGTATGTATGTATGTCTGAGTTTACGACTGCTTAAAGTGTCTTCCCAGCGTGAATGTGTATATAAATCTGTATATGTGCGCGTGCGACTGTGTCAGTGTGTGTGACTGTGTCTATGCCACAGTGTGTGTGTGTGTGTGTGTGTTGAGAGAGGGTGGCGTTTGAGATTGTGTGTTTATGAGTAGTAACAGAAGTATAATAAAGCTATCAATGGTCGTAGTGATGGCAATGATAATGAATGCGATTGTGATATTTGTGGTGGTGGTGGTGGTGGCGGCGATGGTGGTGGTGGTGGCGGTGGCGGCGGCGGCGGTGGTGGTGGTGGTGGTGGTGATAGCTCTTGGTCGTTGGTAGTGGTTCGGATGGGTTTTTTTGCGGATGGTTTCTCATTTGGGTACAAGGCTAACAATTTTAAGGGGAGGGGCGCAAATCGATACCACCCGTCCCCCTAGCACTTGACTATAAACCGGACTTCGGGGGGATAATAATAACAATAATAATAATAATAATAATAATAATAATAAGTTTCTTTGCCCTAGGAGTCGGGAAGACACTCGGCAAGAAATGGAAGAAAATTTGAAAGAAGAAAAAAAAAAGTAATAATAATAATAATAATAATAATAATAACAATAATAATAATAATAATAATCCTTTCTGATATACGCACGAGGCCCGAAATTTGGTAAGGGGGAGGGGACTAGACGATTACATCGACCCCAGTATTTCCCTGGTACTTATTTTATCGATCACGAAAGAATGGATAAAAGGCAAAGCCGGCCTCAGAAGAATTATTTTAATAATAATAATAATTTAGATTCAATGCTATTTTGAGGGGAGGGTCATATGTGAATAAACATCGATCCATTTCTTTGTCATCGACCTCAAGTTGACCTCAGCGGAATTTGAACTCAGAACGCAAAGAGACGCTACAAATATCACAAGTGTTTTGTTGTTGTTGTTCGACGCGCTAACCATACTGCTAGTTCGAATGTATTACTTTTGTTGTAGAGGCTGTGGTGATAGTGGTGGCGGTAGTGATGGATGGTGGCGGTGGTGGTAGTGATGGCGGTGGTGATGTTGTTGGTGATGGTGGTGATGATGGTGAGGATGGTGGCGGTGGTGGTGATGTTGTTGGTGATGGTGGTGGTGGTGGTGGTATTGGTGGTATTGGTGGTGGTGGTGGTGGTGGTGGTGGTGTGGTGGTATGGTGGTGGTGGTGGTGGAAGTGGTGAGGATGGTGGTGGCGGTAGTGAGTGTGGTAGTGGTGGTGATGACGGTGGTGAGGATGGTGGCGGTGGTGATGGTAGTGATGGTGATGATAACGATGATGATGATGATGTTGATGATGACGATGGTGATTATATTCTTTAGTCGTCTTAATCCAAGGTGAAAGGATTTGGTTTTGTCATTGATACAAGGTAAATGTGTGTGTGTGTGTGTGTGTGTGTGTGTGTGTGTGTGGTGTGTGTGTGTGTGTGTGTGTGTGTGTGTGTGTGTGTGTGTGTTTCTGTCTGCGCGCGCACCATAACTAACTACGACATCAATAAATCTCATTAACAAGCATCGTTGAAATGAATGTCAGGAGGCCGGTTAATTAGGGTATATAATCATATATACACACTGTTTGGTATTTAGGGCGTGTTGAAGTGGTCAGTGAGTGGTCGACTCCAACTGAGTCGAGTGAATGGGGCTGGGTGAGCGAGGGCAGCATTATATATGTATGTGTGTGTGTATGTGTGTGTGTGTATGTATGTATGTATATATGTGTGTGTGTGTATATATGTGTGTGTATATATATATATATATATATGCACACACACACATACACACACACACATGGTGGGGTATCTCTGGTACAGTGAAGTGGTCAGAGTTTGCCCTCAAACTGAGCCGAGTAGGTGTGGAGTAGTGAGTGGAGATGAGATTTTATTCGCCGTGGGGGTATCTTGATACACGCAATCGAAGCTAATAAAATTAAAATCGTCATTTGTATATCATACGAAACGTATACACACCGTTGAAGGGCATGGTGCTGTGGAACTATCTGAGATGAAATCTCTTCTTAGAAACACAATGCATATCGGAGTGAGACGAACATCGCAGCTGCAGGGTCTTGTAGTAACGTCTGGCGCTTTTCGCTTTTGTTGAGGCCTCTTAATGCTGTGCCGTCGGTTATCATGGGTTTAAATGGAATTCGTACTTCGATATATGGAAAAGAGTGGACAAAACATTCACGGCAATTGCAGAAGCTTGCTGAGCTGTAAAAGAACTCAGTATACTCAATTAAAACAACATTATATTGAAATCGCCAACTGTGAATCGAACAAAATACTAGCAATTTACTCTTTTTACTCTTTTACTTGTTTCAGTCATTTGGTTGCGGCCATGCTGGAGCACCGCCTTTAGTCGATCAAATCGACCCCGGGACTTATTCTTTGTAAGCCTAGTACTTATTCTATTGTTCTCTTTTGCCGAACCGCTAAGTGACGGGGACGTAAACACACCAGCATCGGTTGTCAAGCAATGCTAGGGGGACAAACACAGACACCCAAACACACACACACTCACATATATATATATACATATATACGACAGGCTTTTTTCAGTTTCCGTCTAGCAAATCCACTCACAAGGCATTGGTCGGCCCGGGGCTATAGCAGAAGACACTTGCCCAAGATGCCACGCAGTGGGACTGAACCGGGAACCATGTGGTTGGTTAGCAAGCTACTTACCACACAGCCACTCCTGCGCCTATTTCTTATATTAATTTACTATTATTCTCCCTATATTCATAACATTTTCCATAAATCAACCTTTTTTATATATTCTTTAACAGAACAAAATAAACACATAAATAAAACATCTTCATTATAATATTAATTTTATCATTAGCGGGTATCCCCCTACATTAGGATTTTTATCAAAATTAATAATTCTTAAATAATTTTTAAAAAGTGGATATATAAAAAAAATACATCGCAGGAGTGGCTGTGTGGTAAATAGCTTGCTAACCAACCACATGGTTCCCGGTTCAGTCCCACTGCGTGGCATCTTGGGCAAGTGTCTTCTGCTATAGCCCCGGGGCGACAATGCCTTGTGAGTGGATTTGGTAGACGGAAACTGAAAGAAGAAGCCTGTCGTATATATGTATAATATGTGTATGTGTGTGTGTTTGTCCTCCTAGCATTGCTTGACAACCGATGCTGGTGTGTTTACGTCCCCGTAACTTAGCGGTTCGGCAAAAAAGACCGATAGAATAAGTACTGGGCTTGCAAAAAATAAGTCCCGGGGTCGATTTGCTCGACTAAAGGCAGTGCTCCAGCATGGCCGCAGTCAAATGACTGAAACAAGTAAAAGAGTATTAAAAGTGTACTGGGATCGATTTTGAGTAAAACTTCTTAAGGCCGCAGTCTAATGGTTGATACAAGTAAAAGTATGAAAGAATGCTCTGTTAGAAGGCATGGTGCTGTTGAATTGTCTGAGATAAAATCTCTTCGTGTTAGGAACGCAATATATATATCGAAGCGAGATGAATATCATTGCTGTAGAGACTCATGAGAGCAACAGATGCATTTCGCTGTTGTTGAGGTGCATCAATGCCGTAAACTCGGTTGTCGTGTTCTTAAACGAAATTCCTGCCTTTATTTCACGTTGCTCCAGTTCACTCAGCTGTAGAAATGAGTTGTGACGTCACTGGTGCCAAGCTGCATCGGCCCCTTTTGCCTTTCCCTTGGATAACATCGGTGGCATAACGAGTGGAAGCTGGTATGCATGGGTGACTGCTGGTCTTCCATAAACAGCTTTGCCCGGACTTGTGCCTCGGAGGGGAACTTTCTAAGTGCAATCCCGTGGTCATTCATGACAAAAGTGGTGGTGATGGTGATGGTGGTGGTGGGGGTCTGACCCAGTTTTAGTGACTAAACCATTTCACTTTTATTGCGAAATTTTGCCAACAGCAAAAGTACGGTGTAAACCAGTTTAAATACCAAGAGAGTAAATGAAAAGAAAAAAGAAAATAAAAGAAAAAAGAGAAAGGAAAGGAGACATTAGTCGCCCGGTCTCACATTACCCCCTGTCTCACATTACAAGCATCGCGGTAATGGCTGCCTTTCTGATGTAACCTGTATATACACATACACATATACAAACACACGCCTATACATACAAACATGCATACATACATACATACATACATACATACATACATAATACATACATACATACCACACACACCACCACACACACACACACACACAACACACACACACATATAATATATATATATTATAATATATATTATAATATATATAAGAAAGCACAGAAAAACACAACAACGCGAGGACGTGGAACAAATATAGTATTTTGGACGCTCAGGAGAGAAGGAAAGAAGGAGGGTTTAACGTTTCGAGCGGAGCTCTTCGTCGGAAACATAGGAGAAGGAAAGATCCAGAGAAGGGAAGACAGAGGCAAAAAATCGCCAACGGTACACAGATAATATACATATATATATACAACACATATATATTATATTATATATATATATATACTATATATATATATGTAGGTCCCGGGTGATTCGGGGTTAACCACAGTAAATAAGGTACTCAATACATAGCAGAGTAAAATTAATTTATTATATAGAAGGAGCTTCTACAGGACTAGAACTGTTTCATTCAAGAGAAATCTTCAGGAAGCCCTGAGCTTCCTGAAGATTTCTCTTGAATGAAACAGTTCTAGTCCTGTAGAAGCTCCTTCTATATAATAAATATATATATATATATATATATTTACATATAAACATATTTATAAAACTTAGATAAAATTTAGATATGTTTCGACCAAAGATTGGTCCAGGCCATGTCTAACTTAATAGCACCACCTGATGGCATTATCTATGTCCTTTTTAAGTCAAGTTTTGTGGTTTCATGGTCCGTTCGAGTAGGGAGCTCTAGTTGAGTGAGTTGTATCCAGGTATGGGTGGCTTATCTGGTATTCCTTGAAGAAATTTGTCCAGATTCCGTTTAAAGGTGATGGGATGTTTTTCCTCTTTGATCAGTTTTAGGACAATGTTAAATAGGGCAGGGCCTGTTGAGGAAAAGAATTGTGTCGCTGTGTACCCATATATATATATATATCTATATATATATATATATATATATATATATATATATATATATATAATATATATACATATATATATATACATATATATATACATATATATATATATATATATATATATATATATATATATAAAATACATCAAGTACAGGACATCACAAACAGTGAAAAATACGTAAACATAATATGAGACTGGTAAGGACAAAATACCATATAGATGGATAGATAGATAGATAGATAGACTTCAATCTGATCGGGATTTCCCCTCACTCTCCCCCTCTCCTTTTCTTTATTCTTATTCTTAACAACTTTACTCATTAGCCCACTCCCATATCTTATTTCTTCATTCATATATTTTTCTTTTCTTTTCTTCTCTCTCTCTCTCCATGCCCTCCACTAATTTCCGATCAAATCTCCTGCGAGTTAACTTGACAGTGTGAACTTCATTTAACTATAGTATCTTCGGCCCGATGAGTAACTCGGGGAGTGCCCCTCCTTCACTTATTCTTATTACTTCCCAAGTTCTGCTAACTAGGAAGCATATTTAACCTGGATTTTGCCTGTTCCATTTCCCCGATTTCAATTCTTATTTGCTAACCGTGAACTAGAAAATCAACTTTTTTCACCTTATCGTACTTCGATACGGGGAAAACCTACAACATTCTAAGTCACTATTCTTCCTGAAAGTGTTTTTTTTTTTTTATACCTTCTACGGACTGCTCGAAGCTTACTCACTCTTACACGTGGATCTTTGGATCTTACTTCTACATATTATATATATAAGTATATATATATATATATATATATATTATATATATATATATATATATATATATATATATATATATATATATATATATTACATATAAATATAATTTAATATTATATATATAGTTGCAATTTGCAAAAAAACAAAAACAAAAGACGAAGACAGATGTATAAACAACGAACAGGTGTATTAGTTTAACGCTCGGGAAGGTGAGAAAGTCTTTTACGTTTCGAGCCTACGCTCTTCATCAGAAAGGAGCATGAGAAAATAAACAGAGAGAGAATAAAAAAAGCTTTAGTGGCTAGCGGTCAATACATACATACATACATACATACATACATACATACATACATACATACATACATACATACATACATACATGTGTGTGTGTGTGTGTGTGTAAGGGTAAAGATCCTCTTCTTAAATGACCATGGGATTGGACTAGAAAGTTACTCTCCGAGGCACAAGTCTAGTCAAAAATGTTTATGGTACACCAGTAGTCGCCCATGGATACCACCTTTCCTTTTACACGCCACCAATGTTAACCAAGGGAAAGGCAAAGGGGCCGATACAGCTTGGCACCAGTGACATCGCAACTCATTTCTACAGCTGAGTGAACTGGAGCAACGTGAAATAAAGTCTTGCTCAAGAACACAACAAACAGCCCAGTTTAGAAATCGAACTCACTACCTCATGATTGTGAGCCCGACGCCCTAACCACTGCCCCATATATATATATATTATATTATATGTAGAAAAATACAAACTGGGACAAGAACGTAAAACATTTAGAAGACGATACAAAAAACACGGACGGGACATTCGAAGCCTTCAATCTTCAGTCAAGAACCGGATCATCGTAGCAATTTCGGCTGATTAATCTTGAGATCGCTCCGATCCGGCCAGCCCCAAGGAAAAACTAAACTACGAGTATTAGATTTCTTGGAAGAAGGATCGAATGTATACGAAACAGGGACAGAAAAACGGACGATGCCACACGAATATAAAATACAAAACACAATAGTGTAATACAAAAAAACAATAATGGTAAAAACAGGTCGAAAACAACGGGTGTCTTACGACTAATAAACAGTACAACAAGTTTAGCTGGCGTATTTGGAAAAAATGCCTTTTCGGCAGACGAAGACAACGATGTTCTCACGGCAGTGGTCGGAGGCCAAAAGGCTGATTTGACCAGCAGTCACGTGACGGAAGAGAGAGAAAAGAAAGGGGGCAAAGGAAACAAAGAGAGAGAGAAAAAGAGGGACGAAGGCAACAAAGGGGGGAGAAGAGAGAAAAAGAAGGAATTAAAGAGGGGAGAAGAAAGAGTGCGTGTCAAGGATTGACTTGTGAGTGCAAAGTAAGAAAGACAGAGAAATGTGAGAGAGTGGGGGAAGAGTAGACCAAAGAATCAGAGGCAAGAAAAGAGAAAAGGAGATCCTTAGGGCCGATTTGCCGGCTTTCGTGGGGTTTTATTCCCTCTGTACAGGACGCTGGTCGTTGCAGGATTATTCATCTTTACCGGTTAAGTGGACTGGAGCAGAGCACAACGCGTCACCCTGTCCAGGAATACAACCCACAATCTTACCATCATGGGTCCAACGCTGACCACTAAGCCAATGCATCTCTCTCTCTCTCTCTCTCTCTCTCTCTCTCTCTCTCTCTCTCTCTCTCTCTCTCTCTCTCTACACGCGCACACACATACACACACTTAAGATTTTTAGATAGATCTCAGCCAGCATTGACCAAGGCCATGCCTAAGTTAATAGCACCACCTGTAAAAGACTTTTAATAAAGTTTCATACTATAGTCATTGTCTGGGCATTGTAGCCCTTCGGAGAAAAGTGTCATTGTTTGCAGAGATATAGCTGGGTGCAGATGGTTTATCCGGGATTTAGTGGAGAGATTTGTCCAGGAACCATTTAAATATTCTATCTATCTTGGTCGTCCTACAGGACGCCCCAAGACAGTTTCCACACATTTTCCCCCCTTCATCTCGATCTCCCATAATGGTCCTCACCTCCTGTACCCATTCCATTCCAGTATCCTCCAGCAAGTTGTCCAATACCGGTCGTCTTCCTCCTTCCGTTGGTTGCCATAGCACTCGCTTGTTAGCAATTTCATCGTTGTGTCTGATGCAGTGTCCATCTAGCCTCATCCTTCAATGCTGTGTCTTCAATATTACTTTTGGTAGTTCCTGGTATAGGTCGGCGTTTGTTATATGACTTTTCCAGGAGACATTGAGTGCCATTCGAAGCATCATCGTATAACAACCATCCAACAACTTCTTCAATGCTTTAGTGAAATATGGCATCTTTCTCTTCTCTGGTGTGTCTTGGTATGGTGTTGAAGAGAGCAGAGCCAGTTATGGTGAAGAAGTTTTGTCCGAATGTTGGGATGTGACGCGAGATCGATATCTGTTGTGGAAACTTCAGCCGTTATGGGTCCGCTGGCACAATCTTTAGCACGTCGGGTAAAATGCTTAGCAGTATTTCGTCCGTCTTTATGTTGTGAGTTCAAATTCTGCCGGGGTCGATTTTGCCTTTCATCCTTTCGAAATCGATAAAATAAGTACCAGTCGAGCACTGGGGTCGATGCACTCGCCTAGGCCCCTCACCCCGAAATTCCAGGCCCTGTGCCAATAGTAGAAAGGATAGGGACCACCCCACATTCCAGTTAAGTAGATAGTTGTTGATATCAAATCGTGTCCAGGACTTGATGAATTACCTGGAATTTCTTGGGAGAAATTGTTCAGAAAAATAAAAGAAAAAAAAGTACTGTTTAGAAATATTACAAAGATTGTTCCCTTCTTTCGTTATTTCGTTCAATGTGTTCGAACATAAACGTGCAGCGGATACACATACCTACATAGAATATCAAAACACACGGGCGTAAAATGACATAACACACACGTACAACTGTGTGTGTGTGTGTGTGTGTGTATGTGTGTGTGCGTTTGTGTGTACAATGGGGAGCTAAAACCATTCCGATCCAGTTAGCACAGGTTCGCACAAGCTGGTTGTTTACCGCTTCCATACACCTACATAAATATCTATCTATCTATATATAAGTGTATATCCATACACACGTGCACAAAAAGACACATACGTACGTATAACTTTGTGTGTGTGTAGACTGGTGAGCTAAAATCGCTTCGATCCGGTTAGCACCGGTCCACGCAAGCTAGTTGTCAGTGTGTTTTTAAAGAAAGACAAAACAATCAGAACTTTGAAAAACCAGTTCTCAAAAACTCTCCCATTCTCTCTCTCTCACTCTCTCTCTTTCTACTTCTCTCTCTCCCTCTCTCTCCTCCCTCTCTCCCCCCTCTCTCAAAGTTTTTGATATCAAATTAGATCAAAGGAAAAGAAGATTCTAACCGTATCATGTGTTTTATGCGTCTCTGCTGTTTGTGTGCTGTGAAAAATGCTTGTCCCTATTATATTATTAAACTCTACTCTTGACTGCTTCTTTGTTTCCAGTTCTATATATATACATATGTGTGTTGTGTGCGTGTACATTATATATATATATATATATATATATATATAGATACACACAAATATATATATATATATAATATATATATATTATATATATATCTATATATATTCTTTTATTTGTTTCAGTCATTTGACTGCGGCCATGCTAGAACACTGCCTTTAGTCGAACAAATCGACCCCAGCACTTATTCTTTGTAAGTCTGGTACTTATTCTATCGGTCTCTTTTGCCGAACCGCTAAATTACGGGGACGTAAACATACCAGCATTGGTTTTCAAGCGATGTTGGGGTGACACACACACGCATACACACACACACACACACACGCATACACACACACACACACACACACGCATGTGGCGTTGCGATATATTAAATATTTATAAATGCCATCCTAGAATTATTGTTATTTTTATTATTTTCTCTTATCACAGGTCTTGTTGGAGCTCCTGGAGTCTTGCATGCGTAGCGGGTTTACTACCTGCAGCCTATGGTACCATGCTATCCATTCTTCTCAGCTATCCAATACTTTCCTGATTATTCTGGCCGTGCCAAAGAGGCAAACCTTTTGTAACAGTTCTTCTGGGCACTCTTTTCCAATTTCCTTTATATTCGCCTTGTTGCCTTCTCATACTCTCCAAGGACCCAACAATAATTGGCACTATCTTCACTTTCTTCATTTTCCATAGCCGGGATATTTCATACTTATCGATTTTTTTCGTGAGTCAAAGGGACATACAGCATCATCTAGATAGCACATGTGGTGCACCCTGTCCACCACTACCAGGTCCGGTCTGTTATGCTTTAGCACCTGATCTATTTGGATTGGGAAATCCAAACTCTGCGGTTTGTGCTCAGACCACATCATGCATCTGTATAGCCCTCCCTTTTTGCAGTTTCCAGTGTAGCACCTCCGCTACCTGATCGTGGGCAAGTCTTGGCCATTCGTTCATGATATGAGCAACGGTTTCATCCACTCTATTACAGATGCGGCACAGCGGAGGCACCGGCTCATTCCTAAGGTTCCCGCGGTTCAAATATTCCCCTCTGGACATTATTATCATTTTCCAAACACTTATATCTATGGACCATCAACTTCCAACAGCTTCACAGTCTCTGAAGACTTCTGATGAATATATTGTTTCATTATTAGTCTCTCGTCACATCCACAGGCAAAGTAAGTAACTGATTAGTTCTTGTAACTATAACAGGTTCCCTAAGAGTAGATAAACAAACATATGACCGGCGTGATCGTTGCCAGAGCAGCTAACTGGCTTCCATGCCGATGGCACGTATAAAGCACCATTCGAGCGCGATCGTTACCAGCATCGCCTTACTGGCACTTGTGCCGGTGGTATGTGAAAAAAACATTCAAGCAAGGTCATTGCCAGTGCCGCTGACTGGCTCCTGTGCAGGTGGCATGTAAAAAATACGATTTGAGCGTGGCTGTTGCCAGTACCCCATGACTGGCCCTCGTGCTGGTGGCACGTAAAAGCACCCACTACACTCTCGAAGTGGTTGGCGTTAGGAAGGGCATCCAGCTGTAGAAACTCTGCCAGATCAGATTGGAGCCTGGTGCAGCCATCTGGTTCGCCAGTCCTCAGTCAAATCGTCCAACCCATGCTAGCATGGAAAACGGACGTTAAACGATTATTATTATTATTATTATTGTTGTTGTTGTTGTTGTTGTTGTTGTTGTTGTTGTTGTTGTTATATGAAAACTCACAGCTTATTTTTCTGGGTATTATAGAAAGTGTCAGCCGTCCTCAGCCAGCAGACTAAGGTGACACTTTTTCCTGGTCATGCGTCTAGAAACCTGCGAAAAATTCTTGCAGTTCCATGTGTGTGTGTGTGTGTGTGTGTGTGTGTGTGTGCCAGTAACGTTACAACAGATTGGCACCGCCTGGAGATTGGCATTGCTGCTGGCAGAACAATGGCTCACGCGGTTGACTTATCCTTGTTCACGGAAATGATTTTGAAAGCGACAAACTTTTCAGAACAAATGGTCCGTATATAATCACCTGAAAGGGCCTTCGTGGATGACCTGGCGCTTCTATCGATAGACAGCAGATCATGCTGAGTGCCCTCTAAAGGCTAGAAAAACTGGTATAGTAGTCAAGGGTTCGATTCAGAGCGAAAGAGTCGCGTAGTCTGACATTTATTAGGGAGGGCAGAAAGACGTAAAATTCAAAATAGCAGGAGAAAGCGATCCAACAGTGAAGGAAGAAGCTGTTAAGGGCTTGCAGTGTATATACGCTGGAACATTGTCAGATAGAAGTCACAGGATGTAGATTATGAAACAAGCCGAGGATGAACAGCATTTGACGGTTCGAAGCTGCCAGGGAAGTATAAAATATAGTGCTTACAGTTCGGCTTATATCCTCGCCTTTTCGTGGCCACTTAATATTCGGGGTGATACTGTGACGAGATCAAATCAGTGAGCAAAATGCAATGTGTTCATTAGAGAGCGATTAGGCCAACTTTGGATATTGAACAGCTCAGCTCTTTATCATAAAAGGGGCTCATTGCAGTTACCACAGCCGTCAATCGTCGAATTTTATAATTTAGGGAAGGTACGAACGGTGATGATGCTGAGAGAGTCGAAAGATATAGAAATCAGGTGTTATCCAGCAGGTGTGAAAACGGCCAGGAAATGGGGAACAGAAGTAGAGACTGATAACATCTTGTCTTCACTTACACACTGCGATGTTGTGAGAAAATATGGTGGATGCCACGCAAATTGATCGGAGAGGACTTGGATCTTGCTCAGATCGGTTCAGTCCGTTTGGGAGCATGACGTGGAACGAACGCAGATTTGTTGTTAGCGACAGCGTCAAATGAAGGAAAACAGAGAAGAGAGCTCCATTTGATTCAATACTCTCAGCAAGGACAGGTGACAAGATGGGTGGAAGACGTTATTGGGAGGAAAATAAGCTGGAATGAAATATGGAAGTGAAGTACTTCTAATTTGAGTGTTCTGGCTCGTACATCCTACGAAGCGTTGCAGTCGCCTACAAACTTAATAAGGTGGAACATGTCAGAGAACGATAAATGCAGATATGGGGAAGCTGGAACACTGAAGCATATTGTTTCCGACTGTTCACAGTCCGGTCCTTAAGGACTTCTTCAAAGCTATAAAAAAAAAATTGCTCTCATCAACAGTGGCAAAAAAAAAAAAACGAAAAAATCATGGAAGGAACCAATCAGAGATTTCATTACCTTCGTGCGTTCAAGACAGCAGATCCGTTTGAAGAAGAAAAAGAAACTTCCTGAGACCGATGAAAAGTGGAACGGCTATTGGGGGATGACTGCAGATTTACCGGGGTGCCAAGGATTCTTCCTCATTCTATTTACGAAGAAACCAGACATTATTATATGGCGTGAAAAAAAGTAGTAAATCGAGTCGAGTTAACGATTCCTCATGAAGATAAAATGGACGCCGCGCGGACTCGAAAGATCGACCGTTATAAAAAACCTCCTCGAGGAATGTAAAGACGCAGGCTGGAAAGCAGAGCATTATCCAATCGAAGTTCAATGGACACAGTGTGAGGTAATTGTGGTTGTCCTCGGCCAAACTCATCGTAAAGCAAATACAATCATATTCGGACTTTAGTGGAGAAGGCAAAACACTGGATTTGGTTAAAAAGAGGCGATGAGAAATGGCTAAAAGAATATTGAGCGAAACTGAGTAACCAGTTCATTTAGAAAACAGGCCCCAACACAGTGAGGAGGGATGCACAATAAAGGCGTCGAGAAGAAGGCCCCGAAGTGGTGCTCATTCTCTCGTGATGACCCCATAAACTTGCTAGCATCTGCTGTGCGGAACTTTCAACTAGTAACGCGTGCATCTGCAAGTTGTTAGAAAAAAGTATATACATACGTACATGCACACACACACACACACACACACACACACACATATATACAAACACACACACTCTTTAGGAATCAAGGGCCCATAGCATAGCATAACTTGGCGTTCATATACATAAATGCAAGTACTTACACATGCTGTAGCGCGTGAACAGCCGTATACACACACACACACACACACACACACACACATACATACATACATACATACATACATACATACATACATACATACATACATACATACATACACACACTTTTACTCGTTTTGTTTCAGGGATTGGACTGCACACACATTGTGGGTTTCCAGCTTACCAAAAGAAGGGACCCAACATTTCCGCTGCGTGTCATCATAAAAGGCGTCTAAAAGGGGCTGAGGCTAACTTAGCACTCCAGCCCCGTAAAACCCTCACCTGCAACGACCACCCAAACGAACCCATGGGTTGGAGGGTCGTCACGTGAGTGGTGCAGAGGTGTCGTCCACCAACAGTGTTAAGGAATCACCAACAAATTGTGGATGTAGCGACACACTGTTACGGAGCATGCCCCCATACTACTACTAGTACTACTACTACTACTACAACTACTACTGCTGCTGCTGCTGCTCATACTACTACTACTGCTCATACAACTACTACTACTGCTGCTCATACTACTACTACTACTACTACTACTACTACTACTACTACTACAACTACTACTGCTGCTGCTGCTGCTGCTCATACTACTACTACTGCTCATACAACTACTACTACTGCTGCTCATACTACTTACTACTACTACTAAGTACTACTACTACTAGTACTACTACTACTACAACTACTACTGCTGCTGCTGCTGCTCATACTACTACTACTGCTCATACAACTACTACTACTGCTGCTCATACTACTACTACTACTACTACTACTACTACTACTGGATTGCAGCCATACTGGAGCACTGCATTAAAGAAAGCTTTAGTCGAGTTAATCGATCGCAGTTTCATTTTACGGAATTCACTCACAAGGTACTGGGGATCCTATGAATGATTATACGCAGTAGAAAAGGCGGTGCAGTGGGGGAGGGGGGCTGGCAGAATGGTCAGCATACAGGGCGAAATGCTTAGCGGTATTTAGTCTGCCGAATTCCGCCGAGGTCGACTTTGCCTTTCATCCTTTCGGGGTCGATTAAATAAAGTACCAGTTACGCACTGGGGTCGATGTAATCGACTTAACTCGTTTGCCTGTCCTTGTTTGTCCCCTCTGTGTTTAGGCCCTTGTGGGTAGTAAAGAAATAGGTATTTCGTCTTCCGTTACGTTCTGAGTTCAAATTCCGCCGAGGTCGACTTTGCCTTTCATCCTTTCGGGGTCGATTAAATAAGTACCAGTTACGCACTGGGGTCGATGTAATCGACTTAACTCGTTTGTCTGTCCTTGTTTGTCCCCTCTGTGTTTAGCCCCTTGTGGGTAGTAAAGAAATAGGTATTTCGTGTGCCGCTACGTTCTGAGTTCAAATTCCGCCGAGGTCGACTTTGCTTTTCATCCTTTCGGGGTCGATTAAATAAGTACCAGTTACGCACTGGAGTCGATGTAATCGACTTAATCCGTTTGTCTGTCCTTGTTTGTCCTCTCTGTGTTTAGCCCCTTGTGGGTAGTAAAGAAATAGGTATTTCCTCTACCGCTACGTTCTGAGTTCAAATTCCGCCGAGGTCGACTTTGTCTTTCATCCTTTCGGGGTCGATAAATTAAGTAATAGTTGCGTACTGGGATCGAGCTAATCGACTGGCATCCTCCCTCCAAAAAAAATTTCAGGTCTTATGCCTTAAGTAGAAAGGATTATATGCAGTAGAAGGCATTCGCCTAGAAGAACGACACCAACTTTTCCCCCATCTTGAAGGCTCTCGACTCCATTAGGAAACTTTTTGGAACCAATGTTAAACAGAAGATTTATTAACGGTCTTTCAGCCAATTCTTCGCTGACGTTGCAGACTGATTCTGCTCTTCCGTATTGCCTTTCGATCTCATACAATAACGTCATTGAAATAGAAGGGGTTTTGGGGGGGGGGGGCGTCTTGAATTTAACAAAATAAAAAGAAAAAGAAAGGCCAGTATTCTTTCATTTCTTCTATTTGTTTCAGTCATTTGACTGCGGCCATGCTGGAGCACCGCCTTTAGTCGAACGAATCGACCCCAGGACTTATTCTTTGTAAGCCTAGTACTTATTCTATCGGTTTCTTTTGCCGAACTGCTAAGTTACGGGGGTCGTAAACACACCAACATCGGTTGTCAAGCGATGGTGGGAGGACAAACACAGACTGACAAATACACGCACACACACATATACGACGGGCTTCTTTCAGTTTCCGTCTACCAAATCCACTCACAAGCCTTTGGTCGGCCCGATGCTAAAGTAGAAGACAATTGCCCAAGGTACCACGCCGTAGGACTGAACCTCGGACCATGCGGTTGGGAAGCAAGCCCCTTACCACACAGCTACTCTTATCAAATAATTAGACCAAGGGTTCTAAAACTTTGCTTCGCAAGTGGCCCTTCATTGTATCGTGCAGTGTTGGCATATCTGGTATGAAGAATATAACGATTTCAAATTTCAGACAGTTTTAGCGGTTGGGGTTGGGGGAGAGGCATGCCGATATTTATTTTATTGATTCCCACCCCCGAAAGCATGAAAAGCAAAGTTGGTCTCGGTGGTATTTGAACTCAGAACTTTAAAGAGACGGAAGAAGCATTTTTGTTCGACGCCCAAAAGATTTTGCCAGCACGCCGTCTTTGTATGAAGAAGTTGGCAAAATGGTTTGATACTGCAGAACAAGTCATAAAGATGATTCTTTCTTTTATATTTTACTTTGTTTCAGTCACTCGGACTGCGGCCATGCTGGGGGACTGCCCTATAGAATTTTAGTGGAATCAATCGACACCGGTACTTCTATAAAAGACTGGTACTTATGCTATCATTCATTTTTTGCTGAACTGCTATGTTACGGGGACGTAAACGCACCAGCACCGGTTGTCAAGTGGTGAGGAGGGAGACAAACAAACACACACACATATATATTTGCATGCATATATATATATATATGCACACACACACACACACACACACAACAGAATTAAATAGACACCCTTATAATCATTTAAATTTATTTAAATCTGAAATTATATGTTCAAATTATTTATTAATTATTATAATGTGAATATTTAATATTAAGTAGACACGCCCCTTACATTTTTCAATGCCAGGACCCTATTAGGTATGTTACTGATCAGATGAAGAATATTCTCTTACGGAATTTTTTGCCAAGTTTCATGCAGTAATCGCAAAAAATCTCGCTTTGAAGATGTTTTCTTGTTATTTTTATGAAGTGCCCTGTCCGTTATGTCCCAGAGGTTTTCAATAGGGTTCATATCTGGTGACTGGCTTGGTCATGGAAGCTCTTTAATGCCATTCTCATCCAACAAATCTTGGGTCATTTTAGCAGTGAGACAAGGAGACCCATCTTCCATAAATAAAGAGTCTTCTTTAATCATTTCACCATTGGAGAAGATTAGAAGGAATCCTTCCTGCAATATGGAGACATTTATCTGAGTTTATGTTTCCCTCACGCTCCACCAGCTCTGATCAACCATTGCTTCAAATTGTTCCTCAGACCATCACGGAATAGCTGCCGTGCTTCATTGTTGGCTGCAATCTTTTCACATCAAATTCTCGACCACAGGGTCTCCAGACCCCACACTCGACCACTGTCAGGAAATACAGCAAATCTGGACTCATCAGAGAATATGACAGTGTCCCAAAATGCTAGTGGCCTCTCCACCATCTCAAAAGTGCAATCTTTTCTCTGCTGGATGTTGGCTGGTCGAAGAAGTGGCTTCCTTCTTGCTGCTCTGCCATAGTAACCAGGTTTGTGGAGGTACCTGACAGCTGTTCTGGGACTGATATCAACTTGTTCTGTTATGTCAGAGGCCTTGCAGCGAGGGTCATCCTCCATTGATCTGGGCGAGGTGATATAGACTCCTTCCCCTCCTTGGCGAATTGCACAATTACTCTATTAAATGTAGAAAGCGTGATACCAAGGTTTTCTGCGATTTTCTGCTGGCTATGTCCACCTTCAGAATGACCCTCAATACGGCCACTTAGAAATTCAGAAACTTCCAAGACTTCTTTTGAACATGGCATGATTAAACAGTCGCATATAGAACCTGAGACATAAAAATGTCAGTTCATAGAAAATATAAACCTTTACAAGTTAGAATAAGCATAAAACGATATTTTATGGGGTGTCTATTTACTTCTGTCGTGTGTGTGTGTGTGTGTGTATTGTCAGTGGATCATATATCCGAAAAGGAAGCACACCCGGTAGTTTAAAGAGAGGTTATATGCCCGTGGCCATTGGATCTGACAAGCGCTTTACGGATGCGAAACCATTGGTCACTCTCTGACCAGACATAGACTTAATGTAAATATATTCTTTTACTTGATTCAGTAATCCTGACTGCGGCCATGCTGGAGCACAACTTTAAAGGGTTTTTAGTCGAAGCAATCGACCCCAGCACTTATTCTATCGGGGTCTTTGGCCGAACCGCTAAGTTACGGGGACGTAAACACACCAACATCGGTTGTCAACCTATGGTGAGGAGACAAACACAGACACAAAGACACACACATAAAATATACATATATATATACGACGGGCTTCTTTCAGTTTCCGGGGCTAATGCAGTTTCGCACCTGTCCTTGAAAAATGCATTTAAAAAAAAAATTTCGGATTCCTACGTTTAGATGTTTTTTTAAATTTTACCCCCACTCCTCCATCTATCTCCCACCCCAAATTAAAAATTTTGAACTTTTTTTTTCTCCTTTATTTTAGATGAGGGGGATTCCGAATATACAAGAAACCACATTTTCAAAACTTTAAATTCAATAAGCATATATATATGTGTATAAATAAATAGATAGATAGATAGATAGATAGATAGATAGATAGATAGATAGATGATAGATAGATAGATAGATAGACAGACAGACAGACAGACAGACAGACAG
>NW_021834981.1:0-42500 GCF_006345805.1 Octopus sinensis | reverse complement strand
TAAGACTAATGAAACAACTGCAGATATACCAGATAACACATTAATCTATTTTTATTATGTTTTTACGATTATGTTTTTACACCACACTGAAGGCTCCATTCATCATGTGGCTTTTCGAATACAAATGGAATTGTGGATTACTTAACAACCTTGACCTTCTTCCATCGATGATTTCGGTGCTAAAATAAGGGGCTAGCTGACTGTCTGCTTTGTGTCGTTCTCACTAGCCAATTGGTGGCATGCATCCCTTCAATATGCCTTGACCCTTTATGGATCATTTGTAAGCAAAAATATATGGAGACAGATAGATAGAGATAGGGAGACAGACAGATTAATAAATAGAGATATATAGATAGACAGACAAGCAGACAGAGAAACAGATGTATATATATATATATATATATATATATATATATAGATAGATAGATAGATAGATAGATAGATAGATAGATAGATAGATAGATAGATAGACAGACAGACAGACAGACAGACAGATAGATGGATAGATAGATAGATAGATAGATAGATAGATAGATAGATAGATAGATATAGATAGATAGATAGATAGATAGATAGATATGTTTCTTTATTAGCCACACAGGGCTGCACACAGATAGAACAAATTACAAGGTAGAGCTTTTCTTTTGAAGGTTTAAAAAAAAATTTTAAAAAATAAAAAATAATAATAATAATAATAATAAAATAAAAAATAAAATAAAATAAAAAAGGGGGGGTCGATCAAAAGGGATCGTAAAAGGAGAGAAAGAGGACAAAAAAAGGGGGGGGGTAAAAAAAAGGGGGAGAGGAAAAAAAAATTGATCAATAGGGATCGTTATCACAGAATGTCAATATGAAGTGTAAAGGGGAGGACAGGTGAGGTTCACCGTGGAAAGAAAAGCCTACGGAAAAGACCACGGTAACCTCGGTCAATGAAGTCACATGTTATATTTCTTTTTTTTTTTTGCAAATAAGCAACTCTCTGTATTAATTTTTACGGTTCATAGAATCATAGTCAAGGTGGCTTCGTCATTCATACGTGCCATCCTTGCTACATTCACCATCTTTTTTTAAAACATTCACTAGACAAAACTTGCCTCTCTACTCTCACTTTTTTCTTCAAGTGATACTTGAAGAAGTTGATGAGAGATTGACCAGAGAGGAAAGTGTTTGTCTCTAATCCTTTCAGACGCGTCCACCAGATACATTCTTTCGCCATAGCCACAAGTATGATAAAAATAGCTCTTCCTTCCCGTTTGAAGGAAGGAGGCGTGACGATATTAACGATAGACTCGGCGGATAAACCGACACGTCCCACACGTGACAGCAGTCGTTCGACATAAGCCCACAGGTGGGAAATTGCTGGACACTGCACGATTGCGTGCAGAGCAGTTTCGTCGCTCTGACCGCATCTCGAGCAGGTCGGCCCCGTGTTTCTCGAGCCATGCCTATAGAGCTTATCCCGAACGGGTAGCGCTTCTCGGTAGCACCGCCAGGCCAGGGATCTCTGGAAGTTGTCCATAGGTCCCGGGCCGAAAGTCGTTTGAAACAGGCGGGTCGTCGACGCCCAGGTTTGCCCCGAGCTCGTCGTCGTACCTCCCCTCCACTAATCCCCTATAGAATGCTTTGGTTGTGTTGAAGTCACTCAAGGTCGACCCGGGACGGCAGAGTTGCTTGAGAGCAACGCGACACTCGCGGTGCCATTCGCCGCGAGTGTCGCGTTGCTCTCAAGCAACTCTGCCGTCCCGGGTCGACCTTGAGTGACTTCAACACAACCAAAGCATTCTATAGGGGATTAGTGTAGGGGAGGTACGACGACGAGCTCGGGGCAAACCTGGGCGTCGACGAGGAATACCTGACCCGCCTGTTTCAAACGACTTTCAATGCATGGCTTTGTGGTTAGAGTTATGCACTCACGACTTGTAGATCTTGGGTTCGATTCCTGAACGGAGCGGCGCATTGTGTTCTTGAGAAAAACACTGAAAGAAGCCCGTCGTATATATGTATATATATGTATGTGTGTGTCTATGTTTTTGTGTCTGTGTTTGCCCCCCACCCCCACCACCAACATCGCTTGACAACCGATGCTGGTGTGCTTACGTCCCAGTAACTTAGCGGTTCGGTAAAAGGAACCGATAGAATAAGTACAAGGCTTACAAAGCATAAGTCCTGGGCTCAATTTGCTTGACTAAAGGCGGTGCTCCAGCATGGCCGCAGTCAAATGACCGAAACAAGTAAGAGAGTAATTGTTTTAGGAGGCCGAAAATAATATACATTGAACAGTGACGCATTGATAATTAATGGACATAAATGTTCAAAGTCCCACTATCACTAGTACTACTACTAATACTACTATTACTACAACCACCGCCTTTGTGATCACGCTCACCTGATAGAAGTGGGAGCGGTGTGAGGGGTGTGCTTCATTTTGTCATGTCACTATGACAAAGAATTATCTGGAGGATAATCATCCATAGTCTTACCTTATATAGATATGTGTGAATAATTGAATAAAACACGTAGATACAAAAGTATGCATACATATACACACTCCTTCACGCGCGCACACACACACACACACACACAGAGATCATCATCATCATCATTGTTCGACCGTGGTCGAGACAATGGAATTTACCATGCTACGCCAGACTTCACGGTCCATCATGGCATTACGGAGGTCCTGTTGCTGGATGCCTGTATCCCTGGAGATTACATCAGGGTAGGAGAGTGTGCGCCCTCTGGTATTGCGAGTAGATGGCTTCCAGAGGAGGAGAGTAGAAATTACCTCTTTTTCAGCTCTACAACAATGTCCAGCAAACTGGACTCTCCTACCTTTCACACACACACATATATATATATATAGAGAGAGAGAGAGTGGGAGAGAGGGAGAGAAAGAGAGAGATGCATACATGTATAGATACGCGTGTGTGTGAGTATGTATGTATGCATGTATATATATACACACACACACACACACACACACACACATATATATATATATATATATAACAAAACTGTCCGACGAACGGGAACGTGAAACTCCGAGTAACAGCTTTTGTTATGTTTCTGCTGCTTTTAAATAAAATATATACATATATATATATATATATATATATATATATAGTTAACCCAAACAAGAAAGCACAAAGAAACACAACAACGCGAGGACATGGAACAAATATAGTATTATTGGACGCTGAGGAAAGAAGGAAAGAAGGAGGGCTTAACGTTTCGAGCGGAGCTCTTCGTCGGAAACATAGGAGAAGGAAAGATCCAGAGAAGGGAAGACAGAGGAAAAAAAAATCGCCAACGGTACACATTTACCTACACATTAGTATATATAAGTATATAAGTATACATACGAGTGTACATACATATATATATATATATGTATGTATATGTATATATATATATATATATTATATTATATATATATAAATGTGTACCAACGGTACACATTTACCTACACATTAGTATATATAAGTATATAAGTATACATACGAGTGTACATACATATATATATATATACATATATATATATATATATATATATATAATATATATATATATATATATATATATATATGTACACTCGTATGTATACTTATATACTTATATATACTAATGTGTAGGTAAATGTGTACCGTTGGCGATTTTTTTCCTCTGTCTTCCCTTCTCTGGATCTTTCCTTCTCCTATGTTTCCGACGAAGAGCTCCGCTCGAAACGTTAAGCCCTCCTTATTTCCTTCTTTCCTCAGCGTCCAATAATACTATATTTGTTCCATGTCCTCGCGTTGTTGTGTTTCTTTGTGCTTTCTTGTTTGGGTTAACTATATATATATGTAACCTCAACCGTGATTTTTCTGTTGTGATCTTTGCTAACCACGTATCTGTTATCTTTTGAATAATCCGTAACAAGATAATTCATTTATCCATTTCAATAACTATATATATATATATATATATAATATATATATATATATATATATATATGCCTCTGTACAAAGCGCCCATCCAACCACGGAAAATTGGACCGAAACCGGCTGCCCTGAGGACAGCTGCCAAATATTCATTCTCGAACTTATCAAACGCTTTAGATTGATCTAAATTGATCAGAGTCCCATCCATGACAGCTTCGTTACACACCCTCTCTATTATGTAGCTCACACGGTGGCGGTTGTCGTGAATAGTTCTGGTAGGGATGGAGCATGTTTCGCCTCGATGACAAGCGCCAACCTTTGGCTAACACCTTGGTCAAAATCTTCAATGGACCTGAAATTTTCTATAACGTCCCTCTTGTTTGGGTCCTTTCTCAACAGTGCCACCGTCCCTCGACAAGCAAATATGGGAATTCTCCTATTTTGTTGCCAGTTGCAGTAGACGTCTTTTAAAAGGCCTGAAAACATGTCCGGCATTGAAATGCCTCACTATTCAAAGATAACAGTCGGAGATTATCTCTTTTTGCTATTGGCTACAGACTTCCGGCCGTAGCGCCATCTTGCTGGCTCCAAGTAGCTAGCAAGAACCCCTTAAAATGTAGACACGATCACAAAATAACCGTCCTGGTTCAAGTGATTCCTTTAGGACTCCCGCGCGTCCAGCTATGTATAACTTGCAACGGTACGTCCCGTTGATGTAGGTGCCTGGTGGGGGGTTCTCGAAGATTTTCGTGAGATCGAGTATGGAATACCATCATCTCTTAGTTGCCAGACGTGGCCAGCCAGTGGTGTTACATATCGCCTTTCCGGAACTCTGGAGGAGGACCTGTGATTGGAGGGACGTTGCTTGGAATAGTTCCCGGAACATCCAATGTATAAACAAAAGAAAAAGATATAAACAAAAGAAAAAATAAACAGGCAAAAGAAAACAACAAAGTACAGTAATTCCAAAGAGGAATAGTTGTCCTCTTTGGTTGCACTTTCCAGTTGGTTAATATACATCTGTTCATGTGGAAACAATTGTGAATATCCCATTTTGTGAGATAAGGCAAATCTTAGGAACCTTAAAAGTTTGTAACATTTCTCATTACAACAATTTCTGTAAAGAAAAACCATCTCATCTTTTCCGTAAATCTTTTGTTTTTCCTGGGGAGAGAGGGGGAGGGGTGGAGAGAGAGAGAGAGGAGAAAATAAATGTGTGCATGCGCGTGCGTGTGAGAGAGAGAGAAAAGATGAGAAGTAACAATGTGTCAGGTGTTAAATGTAAGAAAGACAAAATGAAAATAGTAAAAGGATTGAAACAAAATCATTAACAGTTACTATTAAAAATAGAAATTTATTCATATTTGTAATGTCAACGGTAGAACCGTTGCTCTCTGATAAAGTCTATACGAGATTTGTTTTTAATGCTCAATAAAATATATACCAACAAAAATTTATTGTTCGAAGAAAAGGAAACGTTATTTAAAATATTATCTTTACATTTTCCAGTTTTATAATGACGCTTAATTTTTTAATATTTTACGTTGCTTTTGCAATCAATGGTTACATCGTATATAATTTTACAAAAGATTTATTTATTTGTGCAGTACTACACGTTATTTTTTTAATCTTCGTTCAAACTTCACCCAAACTCCGTTTTTGGCAGCCAGTAAGATGTTGTCGCCTAATATAAGAGGGTCCTGGAAGAGAGATATAGGTATGTTATTAAATCATATGACAAGCATACAAATGGATGTATATATATATATATATATATATATTCACGAGTGAGTGGACAAACGATAGAAGTCACTCAATATAATTATTTGAGAGTTACACGTATGGATCAAAACAGTTTGATTCGAATTCGTTGGTACTCCGAGAGTATCAAGCGTGGTGCTGATATTCAGCCACTTTGAATTTGAATGATTGTTATTACGGTAAGGTGGGCTGCCATTGGTCGAGGAAGTGGTTCCGTCGTTTAGTATAACCGTATATCGGTGACGATGGTTATTTGGAAAACACCGCATGGTAAACAGGAAAGCGACCGCATGGTGGACAGGAAAGCGACCGCATGGTGGACAGGAATGCAACCGCATGGTGGACAGGAAAGCGACCGCGTGGCGGCCAGGAAACCGACCGCATGGTGGACAGGAAAGCGACCGCGTGGCGGCCAGGAAACCGACCGCATGGTGGACAGGAAAGCGACCGCGTGGCGGCCAGGAAACCGACCGCATGGTGGACAGGAAAGCGACCGCGTGGTGGATAGGAAACCGACCGCGTGGTGGACAGGAATGCAACCGCATGGTGGACAGGAAAGCGACCGCGTGGCGGACAGGAAAGCGACCGCGTGGTGGATAGGAAACCGACCGCATGGTGGACAGGAAAGCGACCGCATGGTGGACAGGAATACGACCGCGTGGTGGACAGGAATACGACCGCGTGGTGGACAGGAAAGCGACCACTTTGCGGACAGGAATGCAACCGCATGGTGGACAGGATATCGGTCGAGTTGTTGGAGGAGAGAAGGAAGGAGCGTCTGATATGGTTTTTAAGCTAGATAATATATTGAAAGGAACCCACGTAGATTGCATACCTGATTGGGACCACCAAGAGCTGCAGTTAAGCTTAAATTTTTGTGGATCTTAAAATCTCTTTTGAGGCCTCCATTAGATTTGCAAACCTTCTGGCATACACGGCATTGAAAGATGTGCACAGATATATAGGCAGAGTAGTTGGTGGAGATTCGTTTTCCATGGGTCCAGAAATGAGATTTGAACCCAACAAAAGAAAGGCATGGTCTGTCACAAACTGTTTATGTGTATATATATATTTCTTTACTACCCACAAGGGGCTAAACATAGAGGGGACAAACAAGGACAGACAAAGGGATTAAGTCGATTACATCGTCCCCAGTGCGAAATTGGTACTTTATTTATCGACCCCGAAAGGATGAAAGGCAAAGTCGATCTTGGCGGAATTTGAACTCAGAACGTAACGACAGGCGAAATACCGCTAAGCATTTCGCCCGGCGCGCTAACGTTTCTGCCATCTCGCCGCCTTTTATGTGTATATATAGATGTGTGTGTGCGCGCGTGTGTGTGCGCGCGTGTGTGTGCGCGCGTGTGTGTGCGTGCATGTGTGTGTATGTGGCTACATATTTATATGCATCCATATATATATATATATATATATATATAATTCAGAGAAGAATACAGTGTACATCAAACACATAAGAAATAACCAAATAATAGGATATCTGACTCACTATAAAAAGCAGTTAAAACTCCAAGCCAAATTTAACTGCTCTTTCTAGTGAGTCAGATATCCTATTTCCTTTTTTTTTTTGGTTGTCTCTTATGTGTTTGAATATGCACTGTATTCTTCTCTGAATAATGTATAGTCTATTGACTAAATTGTTTCCTTCTCGCTAGACCACTGGTAACAAAGAATATTTCGATAAATATTTTTACTACCCTAAGATTTTTCAATATATATATATATATATATATAATATACATATATATATATTTAATTTTATTTGTTAGGGAATAAAAATTCCGGCATAACAGGGGTTCAAATTATTCTCAATGAATAAATATATATTTTCATTTAGAGATAGTAGGCCTCTTCATCTGACCATATAAAAAAAATTTTTATTTTAAATATTTTATAACTTGGCTACACGTGTTTCATGAGGTACATTTCCCGGTTCCTAAACCACTCTGTGTTTTGCTGGAACCATACTTAAAATGCAAACCGGTGTTGGTTTGTTTACGTTACCGTAACGTTGTAAAGTGGTAAAGGAGACCGATAGAATGAAAGCCAGACATTGAAATAAGTGCTAAAATTGGTTTATTTAAGAATATCCTTCTATGTGGTGCTCTAGCATGGCCACTGTCCAATGACAGAAACAAGTAAAAGATAAAAGCATAAGAGATAAAGTCTCGACTGGGAATTGAACCTATGTTTCAGACTAAACAACTTGAAAGAAAATTACCTCGTTGCAATATAAAAGCAAGTAAAAGAATATATATACATATTTGAAATATATACCCATAACTTTGATATATATTTCAAAGTTTACAAAAGAAACAATAGAACTTACTTCGGTTTTTTCTGTTCGAAGAATTTTGAAATTTCGAATCATTTCAACAGCTGCTATCTTGAACTCCAGCTTGGCCAGTCTCATTCCAAGACACATTCTTGGTCCTGCACCAAATGGTAAGTAGGTGAACGGCACTTGTTTAGATTTCGCTTCTTCGCTAAATCTGTAAATGACAAAAGTACCTGTATAAATAACCATATATTGTTGATGTTGTGGTGGTTTAGATACGAATCTCTTCTGGTCATACAAGCCCCTTGGTCAAAAGCTTTTCAACCTTACCCACTTCATTTTACTGGCATACTGGCATCCACACGCACATGTACTACATAACGAAGGGTAAATGGATTAGTAAATCCAGGCAGATATCTGGAAACCACTCAGTGATAAGCGAATTGGTTAACTTTATAAAACAATAAGGTACTAATAAATCCAAATAGAAGTAACATCCAGGGTAATTCATAATGTATGACAGAACAGATCCAAATATCGCCTAGAATTTCAAGAAATCTGGAGTAATTGGTAACCTCAACAAGAATGAAGAAAATCACACTTTCAACTGAAGATTGAATTGAAGCTCTAGATCTCAGACATATCTGCAGCAGTCTATAAATGAAAGCATAATTTATATTGCTAACCTTTCTGGAATGAATTTTTCCGGTTCTGGCCAGTATTTCGGATTGTAATGTATAGCATCCACAGCGATTCTGACAGTCAGTTTTTCAGGAATCTTCACACCTTTTATCGTGCACGCCTTATTGCACTGACGATCCAATCTGAAACAGCAGTTTATAAATATAGAGTAAATGAGCAATAATTAACAAAAGTCATTTCGCATTTGTCAATCCCTACCATATGCATGCATGCACGAACTTACGTACGCACACACAGACACATACTACGCAAGATATATGTACACACTCACACATATATAAATGCGTGTACAAATATACATACACGTACACATCCAGGCACTCACTCATTCTTACACAAACACATATACGTAAATAAACATATGCATAAATGTATGTATTTCAGGGAAGTTAGAGGAAACCTACTGAGGAATAAATGTGCGTATATAACCGAAACAAAGACAAAGGAAACGTACGTATTTGCAATTGGATACATTCTGAGTGTCTCATCCATGCACATGTTGAGGTAAGGTAATTTCTGAACACTGTCATAAGTAGGAAGATCCTAGAAAAGAAAATAAGGAAATAATTATAACGGTCTTAATAATCTCATTGTTCCAGTTTCATTAGGGCTCCGCAGAAGCAATTTTGTTTTGCCACCCTCTCAACGATAGAGTATATCTGTTTCGCATCATCAAGGTCTTCAATTGCCCAGACAACCTTTGAGGACAATTACTAAACCTTTTTTTATTATCACCTTGGCCAAAAATCGTAAATCCTGAATGAAATCAGCAACGAAATCTCTAAATAGCTGTAACATACTTACCTCTCCCAAAACATCTACAATCTCTTGGTGCAATTTTTCTTGTTGTTCAGGGTTTATTGCCATCAAATGTGTAAAGAAGGTAAGAGTAGAAGCGGTAGTTTCGTAACCAGCCAACAAAAGTAAAACACATTGGGCCAAGATTTCATTGTCGGTAATTCCTAAGGAAAAACAATATAAAGATTAAATATCTTGTGTTCTGAGAGAAGTTCTTGTTATGTTTTAGTTATTCTCATTAGCACATCGGGGAAAATACTTTGTGGCATTTTATTTTTTACGAGTTGAAATTTCACTGAAGTTGATTTTCACTTTCATCCTTTCGGAGTCTGTAAAATAATTACCAGTTGAGTACTGGGGTTAATGTAATCGACTAAAGCCCACCTCCAAACTTGCAAACACATTCAGAAAATATTGTAATAACTCTGAGTAGCTCCTGGAGTTTCTGCATGGAGTAAATCATCCCAGATGCTTACTTCACCAGAAAGTATAGGAGGGGGAGCCGAAAAGTTCCTGGATTTAATGGTATCGCAAAAGTCCTAATTGGAAGCCCAAACTTCCGAGAATTTTACTGGTCTTAGAAACATTGAAGGACTGCTGCGATAAGTGAGTGAATCTGAGAGTGGAATGTGTTGAGCAAATGAATATAACGAGTTTAAATTGCTCTTCACCACATCATTGGAATTTTTATCCTTTTATTCTTTTACTGGTGACAATCATGAACTGCAGCCATGCTGGGTTTGTAGACAATCATAATGAACCTTGTACATATTTCATTCTGGACCATATTTTATCAAATAGTTACTTTACTTAACAATGCTTGAATACTTTTAGTTACATATCAATGGCTTGCATAGAGAGACTTTTAGACCAGTTTTATTGGAGTATCTGCTTCTCAATTGACTTCCACTCAGCGTTGTAGAAGTTCAGACTGAATACGGTTTGAGTACCATCTGTGTGAAATACACCTTCAATTAGTTTTTGACCACCAAACATCATCAGTTTTGTCATGTTGTGGTCCGAGAAGATTGTCAGTGATATCTTCACGTTATGAATAGGTTACACATTATTGGTGAAGCAGAGGTTTAAGATGTCATTCTTTCTGGTTGGGGAGACTATGGTTTGCTCCCTGAACAGCATTTTCGTGAGATCAAACAGAGCTGTATGTATGTGTGTGTGTATGTATGTATGTATGTATGTATGTATGTATGTATGTATGTATGTATGTATGTATGTGTGTGTATGTATGTATGTGTGTGTATGTATGAATGTATGTATGTATGTGTGTGTATGTATGTATGTGTGTGAATGTATGTATGCGTGTGTATGTATGTATGTGTGTGTATGTATGTGCATGCATGCATGTATGCATGTATGTATGTAGTATGTATGTATGTATGTATATATCTATGTATGTATATATCTATGTATGTATGTGTGTGTGTGAGTATGTATGTATGAATGTATGTATGAATGTATGTATGTATGTATATATGCGTGCATATATGTAAGGTGTTCAATTTGAAGATTATTAGGATAGGTACTACAACAAAGCTGGTCAGTTTTCGATAAGGTTGAATGAGAAACTGCACGTGAGTTACATACAAACCTCTTTTAGTTCTCCAGTCAGTTATAGTTTCCAAGTCAAGTTCTTTTTCTACCTCTGGGGGCAACGTCTCATGACCCTTCAGCTGAGCCTTTATCATAAGGTTTAATAGGTTTTTGTGCATCTACAAAACAATTTACAAAAAATCAATGATAATCTTAATCAATAAATTAAAAATAATAAATTAATGCCGATAAACAAACTTAAATACTTGTAGTCTAATAAAACTCATCACGCCTGTGGTTGTGTTACCACACAGCTCTAGGTTCTCTTCCGATGCTCTGTGAGGAAATTTTGTAGATGGAAACTGGTTGTTGTTTTCATAGATAAAATTCTATACTTTACCAGGCTGTGAATGACCGAATTGATGAAACAGAACAAACACACAGATGCATGAGCCCTATAATCCAGTAATATAATAGAGACCTTAAAATCGGCCATTACCTTTGCCATTACCAACCTGATTGACAACATGAATGGAAGTAGATACCCTAGTGGTCAGTGTGTTGCACTCATGATCACAAGATTGTGATTTCGATTCCTGGATCGGGAAGTGCGTTGTATTCTTGAGTAAACACTTCATTCCATTTTGTTCCAGTTCATTCAGCTGTAAATGAGTAACCCTGCAACAGACTGGTGGCCCGTTCAGAAGCAGTGTTATGATCTTGGTCATTTATATGCCATGGTAACCAGGTAACTGGCCCTCTGCACTCTAGGCCTCGAGGCAGAATTTGCATCCTTTTTTCATGGTTAAATTCATTCGAGGTATGGTCATATGATTACCTTGCGCCTAGGCTGTAATGTGTTGTGTTGGTTTATGTCCCTTTACAACAAGAGGTAACAACACTTTCATAAAGATCGATTAACCCTAACCCTAACCCTAACCCAACTAATCTAAAGAGTAGGACTTGTATGATTGATCCATGGATAGCCTAAGTACAAGAAATTACTCCAGTGAAGGAATAAAAGAATTATGTATTCATCCCTATATTCTTTTGTTCTCTCATTCCTTTTTTATTATGACAATAGGATGTGATTTGAGGGAGATTCGGCTGACCGTACTTTCTAGCAGACAGGAATCCCGTTCAGAGTTGAGGTGGTTTCAGTAACTTAAGCGCCACAGAAACCAGGCAGCAGGCCCTATGAATAATAGAACGAGAGAGTGAGAGAAAGAGAGATAACGAGAGAAAGAAAAAGAGACAGAGACGTGAAAAGAAGAAAGAGAGACATTATCCTTTGAGCTTCCATTATATTTAATTTTTGAGATAGTAAATGTGACTTAGACAACATTTTGCTGCTATTTCTAAATAACACACAGAACTTAGGTGCAGGACTGGCTGTGTGAAAGGAGCTTGCTTCCTAACCACATGGTTCTGGGTTCAGTCCCACTGTGTGGCACCTTCGGAAAGTGTCTTCTACTCACAGCCACATTCCGATCAAATATTTGTGAGTGGATTTGGTAAATGGAAACTGAAAGAAGCCCATGGCATGTATGTGTGTACATGTGTGTGAGTGTGTATTTGTCTTGTATGATACTTGACAACCAGTGTGGGTGTATTTATGCCACTGTAACTTAGTGGTTCGGTTAAAGAAAACAATAAAATAAGTACGAGGCTTGATAATAAGGAAAGTATTCGACTAAAATTCTTTCAGTTGGTGCCCCAGCATGGCCAAAGTCCAGTGACTGAAACAAGTAAAGGAATAAAAGAAAAACATACGCTATCATCCATTGGAATTTTCTTTCTTTCTTCGATTAGTTTCTTGCAGAACCTCCTGAAGAAGAATTGATTTCCAATAAGGAATCTTATTAATCCGGATTTTGCTATGAATTTTCCAGAAGACGGCAAAACAACTGGAATAGAACATTTGATATAATTGTGAGTTTTTTTTACAAATATAAGGGCAAATATCAGATAGAAAGAGAACGAAAAATGAAATCAAATTTTTCTATTTATTCACCCAATGACTCTATGTGGTTTCACTGAAACTGCTAGAAATGGAGAGAGAATGTTGTCCTGTGATTTCAAATTACAGCATGCTTTCTTAAAATGTATGAAGATCAGGCATATTGGATAATGCCATGAAGCCTCAACGCATGCACACTAACACAAAATCTCGGGTTGGTTATACCTTGAACATGTTTGATCACGGATCTATTCAGTCCCTGCTGAATTCTTCTGTCCCTCGGCTTCTACTTTTCTCTCTTCTCTTCCCACGTGACCGATCAGGCAGCCTGCTCTTTCTTTCTGGGTCTGACCGTGGTCCGTGCAACATCGACATTCTTCCCTGTGTTTGTGAAATTTTTGTATCTTTCCCGTAAGGCTTTATTTCCACACGCGCCACCTTAATTCAATTCATCCTTAGTCGAAAGACACCTGTTATTATATTTATTGTATTTTTATTGTATTTATATTTGTGTAACATTGTCCGTTCTTTAGGTCTTTGTTTTTGTATACATTCGATGCTTTCTTCCAAGGAATCTAAAGCTCTTAGCTTAGTTTTTCCATGGGGCTGGCCAGATTGGAGCAATCTCAAGAATAATCAGCCGAAATTGCGAATATAATCTAGTTCTTCGAACGACCCGTCCTTGTTTTCTTTGTATCATCTATCTGTATATTTTGTTGTCCCTTTTTGTATCACCTTGTTGTCCTGATGTTTTGCATTCCTGTCCCATTTTGCATTATATATATATATATATATATATATATATATAAGAGAAATAATCACCAAGGTGTATTCCTAATATGCTAGAAGAAGACGCCAAATCGTCTTACCATGAAGAAAGTGTTCTCAAGAAATTTCAAGCAAAAGTATGCTAGGTCATTGGTTTAAATTTATATTAATTAATTAATATTAATTTCTACCCACGTTCTTTAACTATATATATATATATAAAAGTAAATAAATGGTACAACGAAGTACCGATATTTACTGGAAAATAGCGATCGTAATAAATAAGACGCTATTGTATAGCTTCACTGCGTATATACTAGCAAAGACGTGTGTGTGCAACAAACATGAAAAAAATTTGTCTTACCTCTAGGAAGAACATCTGAAAAATGAAAAACCTAGAAACGGATAATGCAGGACCCGTTTCAGACTCTTCAAATACGTTTGACAACGTAGATTTGATTTGTCCTCATCAGCTGCATATATCTAGACAAAATTTCAAATGTTGCCACATCTATGCCAGTACACTCGTCTGAACGCCAAAACGTTAACAGAACGAGAACAGTGAAGAAGTTTCAATGAAAATAGTAATGCAATACAAAAGTATTGCTTTCCAGTAAAAGATAGCCCGTAAGGGTAAAATTATACACATAAAAGTAAATAAATATATATGTTGGCCTGCTCGCTTAGCCAGCGGGGTGGCGTCATTCGAAGGCTAAAACAATGCGAACGCATTGTGACAAGCGATGTGTAACTACCTCTGATGGATTGGTCGGTCACGTGATCACGTGATATATATATAATATAATATATATATATATATATATATATATATATATATATATATACACACATACATATAAAGTTGATAAAATAGGAGTGAAATTTTAAAATTCATTATTTGCGTACGGCCTGGTACTAAATGATTCATGACCTGTTGCTTTGGGACCCATGTTTTAAATGGTACAACTCTGATGGAATATTCTTTAAGATATATGACGTAAGTACTAACTGTTAAAAGGATAAGAGGTTGAAAGAAAGTAAATTTGAATATGTCTTTGGCCTTTGTAACCAGTGGATCATCAGGGTTTTTCTGTGAGTTCACCATTATTCCGAATCCAGTTGCTGCTATGACATCTATGGTGTAAGCTGAGAAAACCTAGAATAAATAAAGAAAAAAGAACGTAAATACACGTTAATTTTTCTTTCGGTAAAAATAGTTCAGTCATGATTTAAAAAGTAGTTAATTTTAAATGTTTTTTCATCTTTTACTTGTTTCAGGCATGAGATTCCTGCCGTACTAGGGCATTGCGTTGCCGAGACTTTAGCTGAACAAATCGACTCACGGACTTATTCCTTGTTTTTAGGTTTCGTAATTATTCTATCGACTCTTCTGCTAGGTTACAGTGCTGTAAACACACCACCGCCCATTGTCAATCAAGATAGATAGATAGATAGATAGATAGATAGATAGATAGATAGATAGATAGATAGATAGATAGATAGATAGATAGAGCAACTTACTTCGTAATAGATGCGTGGCGTTCAATTAAATAATAATATAAATCATATATATATGCATATATGGGTACAGGACGTCACCATGTGTGTAAACAACGTGAAATACGAAAACAAACGTGTTAAATATGCAAACAACGAGTGAAAGAAATGGTAAACAGGAAAAATAAAAGCAGAGAACGACCCTTCATCAGTTATCGGCTGTCTATCTACCCCTCATTTCGAGCGATCAACGACAATATGAGTCTCCAAAGACACTTGCTCCCATAAATTCTAAAATAAGATTTAGGATTTATGGAGGGTCAAAGTTGGGGTCAAAAAACAGCATAGTGGAAATATATAAGGAAACTGAACGAAAACAGACATGGAGGGTCATTAGACCAGAATGACAGGAAAATAGTGAATGCTGGGAGAAATATTTTCTTTGAAAATAGAAAAGATAGAAGAGAGAGGATGAAAACGTCCTGTCCTTTGAACCTCCGTGCAGGAAAGGAAAGATGGTCACGTGAGGAAAAGAAAAATGGATGATGGTCACATGAGGAAAAGACAGATGGACGATGATCACATGAGGAAAAGAAAGATGGACGATGGTCAAGTGTGAGCAAAGAGAAAGAGGAGAAAAAGGGAGAGAGCGAGACAACAGATGAAGGGTAGTTCTCTGTGTTTACTTGCCCTGTTTTCCATTTTTTCTCTTGTTTGCATATTTAACTCGTTTGTTTTCGTATTTCCTGTTGTTTACACAGTTGGTGACTTTCTGTACTCATAAATACATGTGTGTGTGTTTGTGTGTGCGTGTGTGTTTGCGTGAATTTATGCGTAATATGTTTGTCTCACCGCACACTGCTTGACAACTGATGTTGGTTTCTTACTGTCACCATAACTTAGCGGTTCAACAATAGAACGGGATAGATTAAGTACCATACTTAAGAAAATATAAGTACCGGGGTCCATTTATTCTGCTAAGACCCTTCAAGGAGATGCCCAACCATGGCTGCAGTCCAATGATTAGAACAAGTTAAAGATAAAAGATAAATGATTAACAAAGAATCTTTTAATAGTTTTACATACTTTTTAACTTCGGTGACTTCTCCATTCTCTGCCAACTTATCGATATTTTCCACCAAATTATCAGCACATGTCTGAATCATTGTGTTCATCTGCAACAGACATGGAATGGTAGTTCAAGAAACAGGCTGTTCAAGATATTCTGGCAATAATTTTGGAATCAATTAAGCAATAAACTCTGACCTCTGACCCAATGTCATGCGGTTTCTTTATTCAAAGTTACTTATGTATTTGGATATAATCTTCCCACTGCTAAAGATTAAGTAGCTATGGTAACATGAAAATTCTAATATAAACTATGTCTTTTTCTATCTCCCTATCTCTCTCTCTCTCTCTCTCTCTCTCTCTCTCTCTCTCGCTCTCTCACTCTCTTTATCTCTCTACCTATATATATATAGGTATCTCGCTGCCTGTCTGTCACTCTATCTACCTACAAATCTATATTTCTGTCTCAATCAATCTATCTATCCATCCTTCCATGCACCCAACTCCACACAGAAATGCATACGTCTGCCTATATATGTACATACATGTGCGTGTTTGTGTGTGTGTGTGTGTGTGTGTGTGTGTGTTTGAAAATCCGCTTATACACATGCTAGGGCGGCACGCTCTCTTTAAGATAGTATTTTTTACATTGACTTGATATGAATATATCATATATTGCTATAGTGTACATACATATGTATACTTATGTATACATACGACATGCATATCTTACTATAATTAGCGTCTGTACTAAGGCACTGCAGTAGCTGACGTCCCACGAGATATTAGTACACCTGAGTTTATTGTGTATGATTGAAATTGGATTAATTGTGGTAGTCCCAGTATGGCTGCACCCACATAAGTCTTAATATAATGAATAAATTTATTGACATGAACAATCTAACTTTTATTATAATAAAATACATATTGAGATTTAGTAAACTGTGGTGGGACTTGGAGTTTGTAACCATGGCAATAATTAACAAGTGATTTAATTTTAAATTTTTCATGACTTCAATGTTTCGGGTTTTGTGCTTTTGCCCTTTTGTGTATCTATGATGCAGATTTTACTTAGGAACGTGTAGACATTTACCTGTTCGTCCATTATCACCATTACTTGGAATCTTACTGGCTAATCAGGATTATGATTCAGCATTATTTTTGCAGGTAACTTCCACTAGCATGCACCTCTTGTATAAGTTGTTTCCCATTAACGATAAAAAATTACAGCCGTTTGGCTGATAATATTTTTCTATTTTATTTTTATTTATGTCATGTTGAGATGGTATAGAAGGCCATTTGCGGGCTTGTGCCACTTATGTCATAGTCTTCTCCCCAACACCCTTTATTTACCGGTTCGTTTTCTTATTTATTTACATATCTCCTGTAACGGTCTTAACTTTACCTTTGTTTCAAATATAACTGACCAATTGTAGAGATGGATGGACTTTGGTCAATTCCATTACGGATATCAGGTGGTGATCTCTCGAATATTTCAGAAGATACACAATTATAAAAATTCTACAGTTTTTTTTGGGGGGGGGGGATAATTATTAATTAGCCCTATTTACGATATCACAAGTACTATTCTTTTTCTAAACATATTGGTAATTCTTATCTTATTTTAGTACTAGCTTTATTTCAGTACTATTCACACAACCTGGTGCCCCTTTATATAGAAATAAACCATAAATATTTCTCTAGACCACTGCTAATTCACTCTTTTGCCAATAGACTTCAAGCTCCATGCTGCAAGATGGTTTGATTTTAATATATTGAGCCTTCTGGCCTTATCTCGAGGCCCTGTTCTTTCCTCTTCCCTCTTCCCTTCGTATATTTCATCATTTGCATTTGCATTCACTCTGATGAGGCTCCATGTACTAGATCGAATGTGCTATGAAGATGACGAATATTATTTTCGAAATCCTTTCGATAGCACCGACTAACATTGGAAGCAGAAACGGCCGTAAGAAATGTTATGTCATGTTTTTGTATTAAAAAATAATCAGCCGATGTTGGCCTCTTTTTTGTTTATTGATCAAAAGTTTTTCTCCATTTTTCGAGTATTTAAATTTATATGTGTATGAATATATATATATATTATATATATATATATATATATATATATATATATATGTGTGTGTGTGTGTGTGTATGTGTGTGTATGTGTGTGTGTGTATGTATGTATGTATGTATGTATACATATCTATATATATGAATATTAACATGCATATATATGTATGTATATATCTATATGTGTGTGTGAGTATAATTATGGTTCTCTGGTTAGAGCGTCGGGCTCACAATTAACTGGATAGTAAGTTCGATCCGCAGTCCAGGCTGTATGTTGTATTCTTAAAAACCATGTGGTTGAAAAGAGAGCTTCTTAACCACACAGCAAAGCCTGCACTTATGAATTTTTAATTGTTGATTCAGAAATATCCAGAATTACATACTTACTGCTCTCATTTGATGTGAAGTAAAAGAAGGAGTCAGTACAGTGCGCAGATATTTCCAGTGATCATCTCTGGCTGATGCAAGTCCAACGTTAGCGATTTCATCCTGTTCAAATAACTGAAAAAGGAATAATAATGATTATTGTTATTATTTCAAATTTTTCCCACAAAGGTAGCTTAGAGAAGGTGGGATGAGTCGATTACACCAGTGGTCAGCACCAGTGGAACGCTGGTGCTGACCAGTGTTAAATGCTACTTGTTTTATGGATCCCAAAATAATAAAAGGCAACGTTTTTGTTGGGGTGAGAATCATTGACATCCCTGGGGGATTGAAATAATGGACTAGCCGTACTCTTGTAAAGAGAAGTGTCCGGTAGTAGTCAGAGAAAGCGTTTTGGTAGATTTCTTGCTAAATCACTTGCAGATAAGTTATCTTCTGTTGAAGGCTCAACCCGTATTTTTGCCTTTTATTTTTTACTGTTTACAGTTTTCATTTTTTCTGAAAGAAATTTACAGCTGCATGTAGCCCGTGTTTAGAGCTTTTATTTGCATGGTCAATCGTCGATAAATTCCCAAAATAAGTACTAAATTTATCAATGAAATCCTTTTTTCTTTATTTTAAATCGCTCAAATACTGGCACGTACAAAAGGGAAATTTGCTTTCCGTTGCCACTGCCTGATATTTATGATTGATCTTTCTAAATATTTTCTTCCCCAACTTATTCAAGGTTTTTGTTTTTTTCATAAATGGGAGAGAGATAAAAATAGAGAGTAAGAGATAGCGAGGGAGAGTCAGAGAGAAAGGAAGAGTAAGAGAGTGGGAAAGTGACAGAGAAAGGAAAGAGAAACAAAGAGGGAGAATGTGGCGATAAGAAACAGAAAGGAAGCAACAGAAAGTAACAACCACACCCTCACCCACGCGTAGAGCGGGTCACCTTAAGCTAGTCTTAAAATATATAATTCAAACAAGTAGAAGAAAAAGAAATAAGATTATATTACTTACAGTTCGATTGACAAAGTTTGAAAATTTCTTGACTAAAACTTCTTGGATAAATTCTGGATCACTTACAACACAATTTGGAACTACTCCAAAGTACATCCTGCCAAAAACAGAAATATTGATTTAGAAATGAGGTAAACTGTGATTGTGATTAAAATACATCATTATTGTTATTGTTGTTTGCTGGTCTCTAGTTAATTTTGTGCTAACAGATGGTCATTCCATAAGATCATCCTGACAGGTAGTGAAGAGGAGAAGGAAGTAAAAGGCCCTCAAAGACATCAAACAATGAACTGTAAACAAGAGCCAGGTTGAGCACAAGACAGAGGTAAGATGACCATCGGACACAGGGATGGCACCCGACTGGCTAATATCAACACACCCTTTCATGACTTGTATTTGTTATTATTATTTTAACCCTAGGTCAAGTGGATAAGTATAAACATTAAAGAGTATCAGAATAAATGACTTGTAATATATATTCCAAGTGTTTAGTGTTCTGATTTCAAATCCTGCCAAAGTCAATTCTGTTCTTTTTTTAACCCTGTGGGGTCGATAAAATAAAGTACAAGTCAAGAACTGTACTCGATTGATTTGACTGATCCCATCCCATGAAAATTCTTGACATCCTTACTAAATTAGAGACAAACTAGCCCACTTGTTAGGACATTGGAATAAATGCTGTGTGTTGCAGCTCTGAGCTCAAATCCTGCTGAGGCCAACTTAGACTTTCAACCTTCAGGGGTTGATGAAACAAGATATTAATTAAGTATTAAGGTTGATTTCTGCACAGCCCGGTGAGGCGAGGTCTAATTTTTGAATCATAGAGCGGCTGAGGCCCTATATAAATAGGAGCAGATGGTACAAGCTTTGCAAAGCAGAGCGGGCAAGGATCCTTAAAGACTCATTGGATACAGAGTCTCTCATAAACTCATGACACAAGATCTATAACCCGTGCCCCCCATTTCTAACGCTACCTGCTCCAGATGTGGGGTTCCCAGCTCGTTGATTAGAAATGTATAAAGTACTTGTGGACCGGAACTAACAAAGGGTGGAGATTCTCTATTCGCCCTTTAGGTCCTTAAGATTTGCTGACCACACTGGTCTAAGGGCGATAAATCATCCTGTTTAAGGTTTAGACAGTGACTCATATTTTTTGTTTACAAATTAACTGACTGTAACAGTTTTCTAACTCCTGTTTGAAGAAAGGTTACATTCCCGTGGCCATTAGAGTCAAATAAATCGTCTATAAAACTAAGCTCTTTATGAATGCAAAACCAGTGGTCACCCTATGACCGGTTTAATATTAAACTTCATGTAAATAAATTACTGCTCTGACTTTTAGAGTGTGCTTGTATTTCACATATATGTTCCACTGCCGATTTATATATGTGCGTGTATGCGTGCGTGTGTGTGTGTGTGTGCGTGTGTGCGTGTGTGCGTGTGTGCGTGCGTGCGCGTGTGTGTGCGTATGTGCGTGCGTTTGAGTGTGTATATGTGCATCTATGTGAGTGTGTGTACGCTGCATCTACCTATTTTCATATGACTGTGCCCTGAATCTCACAACTCATCTCCGTCCTCACTGCCAATCTGAATCTATTCTGCTAAACCCTTCTCGATTATCTAAGTCACAAAGAAATGATTCTTACCCATATATGTCACCATAGATTTCCCTCCAGTATTTGAATGCTTTAGTGAAACCCTGAAAGTATTAAAGTATAAACGAACGACTTTAACATTAGATCGTCAAGTATGAAATTTGTAGAAATGACAAAAGTTTGCTAATGTTTTATAAATACAAGGAATAGTTTTATTCATCAAAGTATACACCTATATTGTCTATACATTTTTGCCATTTCAGCGGTAGCTTGTCCAGCTTTGGACTGTAAAAGCCTGGCAATCTAAAGTCAATAAAATCTTTGAAGACCTGTTTTACAGCATCGTCGGAGTTAAATATTTTTCCTATCAAAAAGTTATTAAAATTCTGGAAAGTTGCAAACTTTGCTGTTTCTGATTTTCATTGAGTTCATGTGGAATCCAACTTTTCCACTTTACTGATTTGAACTAGGTGAGTTAATATTGTTTGCTTGCTAACACCGAACAACAACGATAATTCACGGAAGCTTTGAAATGGATCTGACTCGATGGTGGCTTTCAGTTCGTCATTATCCACCTTTGTTTCTGGTTGACCGCGTTGCGCATTTGTAAGGTCAAAGTTACCAGAACGAAATTTTACAACCCAATTTGATACTGTCTGCTGTGTAACAAAAATAAAAATGAAATGCTTCATTAATATTCCTAGATGTCTATGATGCTGTATTTCCCAGAAGGAACTCATATTTCAAAACTGTACGAAATTCTGACTTATCCATCTCTAAACAAAAAAGGCAAAAAACGATTTATGAATACATTATAAAGAGCAAAATACGTTAGAATAAAGAAATAGATGTGTCAGCTTTCTAACAAAAAAAAATAAGGATTATCAAAATATAATAATGGCGCAAAATGAGCAGCTGTCAAATTTTACCATATACCTTACAACAAATTTCATACTTGACGACCTAATAACATCAATGATTCTGTCTGAAATATTATAATAAAGCTCATAGGAATGTTTTAAGTATTATGTATTAAGATGTGAAATTATAGGGCTTAGTGGTTAGACATGCTGCACTAATGAACATGAGATCATGATTTCAAATCCCAGACAGGCTGCGCATTGTGGTCTTAAGATAAACTCTTCATTTCACGTTGTTCCAGTCCACTCAGCTCTCAGTGATGGAGTAGTCTTCTGATCAGGAAGAATGTTGTTCTGTTCGCCCAGACACACACATAAACACACACACAAACAAATATATATATTATATATATATATATATATATATATATATATATATATATAATACTATATATATTATATATATATATATAACCCAATACTGTGTGGTTGGGAAACAAGTTTCTTACAACACAGAAGGCATGAAAGATGTCTAAGTATATAAGATACACCACAATTTCAGCAGAAAAAAGGTTTAACCCATTGAAACTTATGAGTGGTCCAGTTTTGCACAAAGGACGCAGGTGATTTTTTTTTTTTTGACGTTTGTTTGGTAAAGAAAAATGGCTTGTCTTATATGCTATCAAATATAGTAAAGTAGTTTTCAGACATACGGTATCTTAGACTCCACTGTACAATGTGTCTTTCTCTTTTTAAAGAGAATTTTGCTTCACTTTTTCTTTTATAATCTCATTTATATTTATGACATTCTAAATGACTATTAAATGCTGGATTAGTAATATACTTTATTGACCCTGAGAGGTTAAGAAATAGAGTTTTCTTGTATTCTCTTGTATTCTACCACAATTTCATTCACATCTCGAATACTTTGCAAGGTTGCGTTTCCAGAAGGTTTGAGATATTTTTCAAGGGAGGCAATCATATATGCCCTCGATTACTTTGATTTTAGTATATCAGTACTATATATCTAATAAGCTGACCTGCCAACTATTTTATATTCCATGTTAAAGGAGACATTTGTACAACACTTTGAATACAACCTAATAAACACTGCATGTCACAGCTGACCAGAATGCAGTCAGGACATCTAGGAGCTTGTTGTGCAATAAAGGCTTGTGTCAAACTTGGGAACAACAGTACACTTATGAAATGCCCCTTTTCACCGAGAGACAATGAGGAATATGGGAGGGAGGGGGATGTCACAATATCAGAGCTGGTTGAGAAAGTTCACAATTTTCTGAGAGAAGACAATCAGATCTCAATTAAGACAATAAACATACAGTTTGGAATTGGTGAGGCAAATGTACACAGAATTATTCAGGAAGATCTGAACATGCACAAAATTAGTGCAAAGTTTGTTCCCAGGGTGCTTAGTGATATACAGAAGGATGACCTGTGACTAAAGCTGGGTTTACTCTTATGATCCAGTGGCCAAGAGACAGAGTGCCCAGTGGAAGCATTTTGGCACACTCAGACCCTGCAAGTCTGTGTAATTAAGTCTGACAGGAAGCACTTGGTGATTTCTTTTTTGACGGCAAGGGCATCATCTACACTCATTGGGGTCTTTTTGACCAGATGACCAACAAAGAGTACGTTATGAAGGTTTTAAGGGAGTTCAAGGAGAGACTTCATGCCGAAAGGCCAGAGTCATTCCACTCAAGTCTGTGGCAAGAAAAACTAAAACAAGAAAAATGCAAAATGAATTTACCAGGTTCTTCATTTCCATCAAGTTTCCAAAATGAGAAATAGGTTCGGGACCAGAGAGCCCGAGATTTTTGAAATATGAAAAGTTTCTTCTTCCAAACCTAAGGAAGAAAAATAAATGAAATACATTAATAATGATGTTTTTATTGACCACATGTATGGGAATCTGCAAGGGCTTCTTAAAATTTAGTGGTTGATGGTTAAAACAAGACACTTCACTTCACAAGCTTGTAACCAAGAACGTGCTTGGTCAAAATTTACTCAAAAATTAAAAAGAGAAAGAGAACATACATACATACATACATACATACATGCATGCATGCATGCATACATACATACATGCACGCATGCATACATACATATATCCTGTGGAGTAAGAAGCTTGCTTCCTAACCACATGGTTCTGGGTTCAGTACCACTGAATGAAACATTGGGTAATTAATTATCTAATTAATTATTTTATTGATTTTATCTTTGACCTGAAGAGTGACTATATTTATATTGAAGTGATTTCTTAAATATAACCACGAAACACGTGTAGTTATTCTGCCAAATATTTACGTTTTATTTATTATTTTGCACATTATTTATCATTGGTATATGTTTTACCTTATATTTATTTTCTATAATATGTAATTTTTCTAAATGGTATAATTTAATTTTTTCATTATTGAATTCATAAGAGGTGTTATATATTTATATATATATATTATATTATAATTTGATTTAGTATTTCTAAATTGAATTTTTCCTTGTAAGTTTGGAATATTTATATATACATATATATAAACACACACACACAGACACACACACACACACACACACACACAACATATATATATATATATATATATATATATATATATATATATATATACATATATATATATATACCTATGTATGTATGTGTATATATATAAGCAAAAATGTTAGTTCTAAAATTCGGCGTTATCATTGAAAATATCAACATTAACAGATAACTTATATAATCTAACTTAGTAATCATTCTAGGGCAATTACTAGGAACTTAGTTAAGAATATTTCATTTAGATTATCTAAGTTATCTGCTAATGCTGACATTTTCGATGATAACGCCGAATTTTATAACTCTGCCTTGCTTAAAGCAGGTTATACAGAGAAATTTATCTACATTGATTCTATTCAGTTTTATTCTAACTTCAATATCTAGATATGAAATCTAGTTGTAAAGGAATTAACGATATCAGTTTTAATTTCTACACCGAAACAAAATGGAGGAAGGGAGATAACCCTTATTTAATTCCCTATTATCATTCTAAAGGTAAATTCAAGTCTTTCAAAAATAATTACACTAGAAATAAGATAAATAGTAGTAAAACAATTTGGCTAATTATTCCATACGGGAGACAAATTAAATCTAATCTCCCATTGCAGTTTTAACTAATACCATCCATCCCTCTAGAAATATTATTTACAAGGTCTTAATTACAATTATATCTGAAGTCAACTCCAAAAGAATCAAGTTTATGACAAGTAACTCCAAAATTTAAAATTCTATATACCAGTGTAAAATTACTAGTCATAATCAAGTAGAATTTTACATTGGAAGCACGTCTTTGCAGGATTTCTTACTATTACTCGACATTTAGGGATAGGAATAAACGTAATAGTACAGGGCTCAGTAAATTAATTTGGGATCTAGAAGACCACAATAAACAGTTTAATTTAGATTGGTTGATTCTCTGAATCTCGATACCTTATGAAAAAGGCAAGGAGTTCTGGCTTCTCTGTAATTCTGAACTATTTGTCATTATTTTTTCTAAAAGTCCCCTAGTAAACACGGTTCTAGTGCGTGCATACCGATGTAAACATTGGCAAAAACACACCTTTAGTTCATATAATCGATCTCTATCATTATATATAATTTAAACATTAATTTTCTTTTTATATATAACATTCACTAAAAATATACATTTTCCTAGTATATAAGGTTTTATTTAATATACATATATTCATATACTTCTCATTTATTTAGCTTTCCTTTAATTTATCCTTCCTCTTTCTAAAGGCTACCTTTGACGTTTTTTCAAACAATATTAATAGCGTTCAGTTAATCACAATGTATATCCATCATTTTCTGTTAAAATGTCTTATTGACGAATTTCATTTCTGAAGAGAAGATTACATTGTTTTACACCATTTTATTCCTTTGGAATAATATCAGTGATATCTTCGAAATATATGTTGGACGTAAAAGTATTTTAATTACACGTGCGGTAAACACCATTTATTTATTTATATATATTATACAAAAATTTCACAAAAACCCGAAGTTTCTACCTTTAAAAACAAGTTACCACTTTATTACATGTGTGATTTTTTGCTACCCTGGTAACTATTTATCTATTTTTCCGTGTTAATTGTTAACAAGGGAAAAATACACACATCTATTTATATATAGACACATAAATATATACGTATATATATACAATATATACGCATATATACAATATATACACATATATATATACCTAATACACATATATATACACCATATATACACATATGTATATACATACATATATAATATATATATATATATATATATATATTATATATATATATATATATTAAATATATATAAATACAAAATGGGACAAGTACGCAAAAACATCCAGACAGTTAGGTGATACAAAAAAGGGATAACAAAACATCCAGATAGACGATACAAAGAAAACAAGGACGGGTCATTCGGAGTTTTCTTTCTTCAGTCGAGTTCCAGATTATCTTTGCAATTTCGTCTGGTTATACTCGAGATTGTTCCAAACCGGCCAGCCCCAAGGAAAAACTACGCTAAGAGCATTAGATTCCTTGGAAAAAGCAGCGAATGTATACGAAAACAAGGACGGGAAAAAACGGAGAATGTTACACAAATATAAATAACAGGGAATAAGCGCAGGTTTCTTTCGACTAAGGACAAATTTAAATTAAGCGGGCTTGTGGAAATAAGGTGTTACAGCAGGGATACAATATTTCACAATAAAAGGGAGGAATATGTATGCTGCACGGATGGCGGCCGAACCAAGAGAGTATATATATATATACATATATATAATATATATATATAAGCATCTATATATACATATATACGCATATATATTTATATACATACATATATATACATACTATATATAATATATATATATATACATACATATATATACAATATGTAGAAAACATATACATACATGTGTGTATGTGCGTATATTATATGTATATATATATATGTGTATACATATAATATATATATAATATATATATATATATATATAGAATAAATACATACATACATACATATATACATACATACATACATATAGTTTATAAAAAGTTAAACATATCTATACTATCCGAAACCTGTTAGGTTTTATAAATATATAGATAATATATAGATACCTCCTTGAAGGTTTAGTACACACACACATATATATATATATATACATATATATATATATATTTAATATATATATAATATAATATATATATATAATATATATATATACCATGATGATAATCGGGTAGAGAAATGTTAGAAAAAATTACAAACTGGTGGCTAGCATGCGTACTAAAGTTAATAGACAACATATTCTCATATATAATAGCGACTGCTATGTCTAGCATGCAAGCTCTCCGGTCAAAGGTCACCTCTTTCGAGTAAAAATGTTTCCTTGTTTGTACACTATTATGATGTGTGTGTGTAATCTCTATATATTCTATATATATTATGTATCTCTCTATCTGTATATGATATATCTGTCTCTCTGTCTTCTATCTATGTCTATAGGTCTCTATATCTATATGTATATATGTATCTATATATGTAGTGTGGATCTATATGCTCTCGTGATGATTAATATATATCGGTGTGATATATTCTTGATCTATATAGTTATCTATATCATAGTGGATCTATATATATATCGGTATGTATATATATATAATATATATATATATATTATTGTATAGTATATCACATATTACCCTATATATAGACATACTATTATATGGATATATATTAATTATACTATAGTACTATATATTCATATATATATTTTATATATAGATTAGATATAATTAGTTAGTATCAAAGCTATATATCTATATCATTATATTATTAATCGTTATATATAATCTTATATATAGATATATTATACACTATATATATATAATTATTTACGATATTATATATACAATACATATATTATCTAATGTACTATATACTCACACCGTATCAGAAAGCACAAAATTTTAGCGGTTAATCTTAAACTTTTAACGAAGATTACTATAAGCTAGGTGTCGCCTCTCTAACACAAACTGACTGCGCTATGATGATCGAATCTATCAATAGCACTGTTAGTCGTGTGATGTTGTAACAAGATTGCGCAACGGTCCAATGAGTTGCGTATTATGTTGACACCAACTAGTGCAATTGGTTGTATGAGACATAACTTAAAGCTTTCTGGGATGTGTCGTTATAAACACATACTATTGCAATGAAATATCGAACGGTTGGACTATCTATATATGGAGATATAATCGTTCTTTTCAAACCATTTAGAATAAAGGGGCGGAGTGTTGAACCGTTCACCGAGCACAACAGTTTTGGTAATGCGTTATACATTTTAGCACAATTGTTAAAAAAATCTTGTCTCTTTAAAGACACATGTAGCATTTCCTGCCACATCTCACGTGCATAATTATGAGATAATCGAATATCCTATCCGATTATTGAATATCTCCTCATAAACCAATAAGATCAATTCTAATGGATCAATAATATTATATATTTTGATATAAGTATACATACATATATACATAAGAACATACAGACGTGTATATATATATATGACACAATACTCACACAAACAAGCACACACACACATACACACATACATACACACATAAACACACACACATATGTATATATATATATATATATAATCAATTAAGGAAACAATTTGGATTTGGCATTAGTCTTTATTCTGTACCACAATCGTTTCCACTCATCCTGCAGCTGCCATTTGTGTGGAATGTTTTGCATCCTATTGCGTTGCATGACTTTCTGTAGTGAGGGTCACGTCAGATACATGGTGTCTCGCTAAAAGACTATGGTTTAGGCAGTCATATTGGTAATACCCGCTTCATTAGCGGATGACAACCAGGTGGCCCAAACTCTGCTAGTACTCTTGCTCCACATATCACCTCATTAACAGACATACACATTAGTACCAAAGCAATTACATGTATACATGCATACATGTATGTATCTATATATATATATATATATATATATATACTATATTATATATATATATTATAGATATATATAGATATAGGATATATGTATCAAATGAAATAAAAAACAGAGAATTTATTGTACCTACCTTATATTATATAGATAGATAGACAGATAGATAGATAGATAGATAGATAGATAGATAGATAAATAGACAGACAGACAGAACAGACAGACAGATAGATGGATAGATATAGATAGATAGATAGACAGACAGACAGACAGACAGACAGATAGATAGATGATATATATATAGATAGATAGATAGATAGATAGATAGATAGATAGATAGAGAGATAGATAGATAGATAGATATGTATTGTATAAATATATATTTATATATATCTATATATATATATATATATATATATATATATATTAAAAATAGGATAAAATCTACATAAGAAATTATCAAGTAGTTTACGCGAAAAACCTCATAGAGAAAATATCTGTAAATTTTTTCCACTTGAATATATTTATTTATATTATATAGAGGGCATTATTACACATAAATGCCGCACGCTAGGAGGGACTCTTAATGTCAAAACTACCAAAATAAACATAGCGTACTGATATGTTTATTTTGGTAGTTTTGTAATAATGCCCTCTCTCTCTCTCTCTCTCTCTATATATATATATATATATATATATATATATATATTCTGTTGTGCCAGTGCTGTCATTCTCTTTTAGTTTGAAAGTAAATGCAATACTCACAGATATAAAGTTAAAATAAGCACAGCTACGAGTGCCAAAGTCGTGGCATAATTTGTCAAGCCGAACACATCCATCGTTGCTCCTGCCTTGTTAGAAAATTAAGTGTTTCTATAATCGCATGCCAAATATAAATACTGTTTTCCGAGATAAATCACTCATATACACCTCTCTTACCCTCTCTAAATCTCTGCCTATCTCTTACACTATTTTTCTCTATCTCTGACTGTCTCTCTTTTTCTTTTATGCTTACCTCTCACCACCTCAATCACATTACTCTCCTTCGCCCACTTTACTCCTCTCTTTTCCAAGTGTTGTAGTTTCTCATTCGTTGATTCTAGTTTCCCACCCCCACTCTCTTTGAATATGTGACCAAAACAACTCTGACGATTGCAGTTGCACTCAGTATTATTTACAACGTCATTCTTTGTATGATATAATCATATACTTACGTAATATGGTTGCTTTGTATGATTACACCGTCCTTCTTTGTATGATAGAATCCTATACTTACGTAATATGGTTGCTTTGTATGATTACACCGTCCTTCTTTGTTTGATATAATCATATACTTACCTAATATGGTTGCTTTGTATGATTACACCGTCCTTCTTTGTATGATAGAATCCTATACTTACCTAATATGGTTGCTTTGTATGATTAAACCGTCCTTTTTTTGTATGATAGAATCCTATACTTACGTAATATGGTTGCTTTGTATGATTACACCGTCCTTCTTTGTTTGATAGAATCCTATACTTACCTAATATGGTTGCTTAGTTTGAGTCATCGGAAAGTTAACTTGCCCTGCACGTTGTCTAACCGGGTAACAAACTCAACGTCGATGCACACATATACACACATACACAGGCATACGAACACACATATGTATATACACAAATATATGCACACACACAGACACATATATATATGTATGTATGTATGTATGTATGTTTGTATGTATGTATGTATGTATGTATGTATAAATTGACATAATACAATGTCTAAAAGTTGATGAATCCCCTATTGATCCCCTCCATTTCCTTATTGCTCTTTCTCTCTCTGTCTCTCTCTCTCTATATATATACACACACACACACATATATATATACTCTTTTACTCTTTACTCTTTTACTTTTGACTGCGGCCATGCTGGAGCACTGCCTTTAGTCGGGCAAATCGACCCCGAGACTTATTCTTTGTAAGCCCAGTACTTATTTTATCAGTCTCTTTTGCCGAACCGCTAAGTAACGGCGACTTAAACACACCACCATCGGTTGTCAAGCAATGCTAGGGGGACAAACACAGACACACAAACACACAAACAACATGTATATATATAAATCTATAATATATACGACAGGCTTCTTTCAGCTTCCGTCTACCAATCCACTCACAAAGGCATTGATCGGCCCGGGGCTATAGCAGAAGACACTCAAGACGCCAAGCAGTGGGACTGAACCCGGAACCATGTGGTGGGTGTTAGGAAGCTACTACCACCACACAGCCACTCCTGCGCCTATATATATATGATATATATATATATATATATATGATATATATATATATATATAATAGAAATATTAAATTACTAAGTCTCTCTAAAGAGAACAACGGCAAGCGTTCCGGAAAATATTAGTTATGCCATACTAATATGGATTCTTATAAAAATAAGAAAAAAGCTGACCGCTTATTCGCTCCATGAGGCCATCGCTTAAGTAGCTATTTGATACACAAAACTGTATCCATTAAACCTTTGAACAAGGGAGGTTAGTCGCCTCCACACTACGTGGCCGCAGCTACAGACGCGTTTCGGGGTATTGCCCCTTTTCAATGCAGCGTAGCCAAACCAGTAGGTGTCGCTTCCGACAATCTCTGTTCAAAGGTTTTATTTACCTAGCTTCGGTGGGAATACATCCACTTGTTTTCAAATAGAAATATTAAAATTACTAAGTCTCTCTAAAAGAGAACAACGGCAGCGTTCCCGGAAAATATTAGTTATTGCCATACTAATATGGCATTCTTATAAAATAAGAAAAAAGCTGACCGCTTATTAGCTCCATGAGGCCATAGTTAAGTTAGCTATTTGATACACAAACTGTATCCATATAACCTTTGAACAAGGGAGGTCAGTCGCTCCACACTATTGCGGGCGGCAGCTACAGACGCGTTTCGGGGTATTGCCCCTTTCAATGCAGCGTAAGCCAACCAGTAGTGTCGCTTCCGACAATCTCTGTTCAAAGGTTTATTTACCTAGCTTCGGTGGAATACATCCACTTGTTTTCAATAATAGAAATATTAAAATTACTAAGTCTCTCTAAAAGAGAACAACGGCAGCGTTTCCGAAATATTAGTTATTGCCATACTAATATGGCATTCTTATAAAATAAGTTAAAAGTGACCGTTTAAGCTCCATGAGGCCATCGCCTTAAGTTAGCTATTGATACACAAACTGTATCCTCATAACCTTTGAACAAGGGAGGTCAGTCGCTCCACACTACTGGCCGGCAGCTCAGACGCGTTTCGGGGTATTGCCCCTTTTCAATGGCAGCGTAGCAAACCAGTAGGTGTCGCTTCCGACAATCTCTGTTCAAGGTTTTATTTACCTAGCTTCGGTGGAATACATCCACTTGTTTTCATAATAGGAAATATTAAAATTACTAAGTCTCTCTAAAGAGAACAACGGCAGCGTTCCCGGAAAATATAGTTATTGCCCATACTAATATGGCATTCTTATAAAATAAGAAAAAGCTGACCGATTATTAGCTCCATGAGGCCATCGCCTTAAGTTAGCTATTTGATACACAAACTGTATCCATATAACCTTTGAACAAGGAGGTCAGTCGCTCCACACGACTTGGCCGGCAGCTACAGACGCGTTCGGGGTATTGCCCCTTTTCAATGCAGCGTAGCCAAACCAGTAGGGGTCGCTTCCGACAATCTCTGTTCAAAGGTTTTATTTACCTAGCTTCGGTGGAATACATCCACTTGGTTTCAATAATAGAAAATTAAAATTACTAAGTCTCTCTAAAAGAGAACAACGCAGCGTTTCCCGGAAAAAAATATTAGTTATTGCCATACTAATATGGCATTCTTTAAAAAATAAGAAAAAGCGAACGCTTAGTAGCTCCATGAGGCCATCGCCTTAAGTTAGCTATTTGATCCACAAATGTATCCATATAACCTTTGAACAAGTGGAGGTCAGTCGCTCAACACTACTTGGCCGGCAGCTACAGACGCGTTTCGGGGGTATTGCCCCTTTTCAATGCAGCGTAGCAAACCAGTAGGTGTCGCTTCCGACAATCTCTGTTCAAAGGTTTTATTTACCTAGCTTCGGTGGAATACATCCATTGTTTTCAATAATAGAAATATTAAATTACTAAGTCTCTCTAAAAGAGAACAACGGCAGCGTTCCCGGAAATATTAGTTATTGCCATACTAATATGGATTCTTATAAAAATAAGTAAAAAGCTGACCGCTTATTAGCTCATGAGGCCATCGCCTTAAGTTAGCTATTTGATACACAAACTGTATCCATATAACCTTTGAACAAGGGAGGGTCAGTCGCTCCACACTACTTGGCCGGACAGAGCTACCAGAGCGTTTCGGGGTATGCCCCTTTTCAATGCAGCGTAGCCAAACCAGTAGGTGTCGCTTCGACAATCTCTGTTCAAAGGTTTTATTTACCTAGCTTCGGGGAATACATCCACTTGTTTTCAATATAGAAATATTAAAATACTAAGTCTCTCTAAAAGAGAACAACGGCAGCGTTCCCGGAAAAAATTAGTTATTGCCATACTAATATGGCATTCTTATAAACTAAGAAAAAAGTGACCGCTTATTAGCTCCATGAGGCCATCGCCTTAAGTTAGCTATTGATACACAAACTGTATCCATATAACCTTTGAACAGGGAGGTCAGTCGCTCCACATACTTGGCCGGCAGCTACAGACGCGTTTCGGGGTATTGCCCTTTTCAATGCAGCGTAGCCAACCAGTAGGTGTCGCTTCCGACAATCTCTGTTCAAAGGTTTATTTACCTAGCTTCGGTGGAATACATCCACTTGTTTTCAATAATAGAAATATTAAAATTACTAAGTCTCTCTAAAAGAGAACAACGGCAGCGTTCCCGGAAAATATTAGTTATTGCCATACTAATATGGCATTCTTATAAAAATAAGAAAAAGCTGACCGCTTATTAGCTCCATGAGGCCATCGCCTTAAGTTAGCTATTTGATACACAAAACTGTATCCATATAAACTTTGAACAGGGAGGTCAGTCGCTCCACACTACTTGGCCGGCACTACAGACGCGTTTCGGGGTATTGCCCCTTTTCAATGCAGCGTAGCCAAACAGTAGGTGTCGCTTCCGACAATCTCTGTTCAAAGGTTTTATTTACCTAGCTTCATGGAGCTATAAGCGGTCAGCTTTTTTCTTATTTTTATAAGAATGCCATATTAGTATGGCAATAACTAATATTTTCCGGAAACGCTGCCGTTGTTCTCTTTTAGAGAGACTTAGTAATTTTAATATTTCTAATTATTGAAAACAAGTGGATGTATTTCCACCGAAGATAGGTAATAAAACCTTTGAACAGAGATTGTCGGAAGCGACACCTACTGGTTTGGTACGCTGCATTGAAAAGGGCAATACCCCGAAACGCGTCTGTAGCTGCCGGCCAAGTAGTGTGGAGCGACTGACCTCCTTGTTCAAAGGTTATATGGATACAGTTTGTGTATCAAATAGCTAACTTAAGGCGATGGCCTCATGGAGCTAATAAGCGGTCAGCTTTTTTCTTATTTTATAAGAATGCCATATTAGTATTGGCATAACTAATATTTTCCGGGAACGCTGCCGTTGTTCTCTTTTAGAGAGGACTTAGTAATTTAATATTTCTATTATTGAAAACAAGTGGATGTATTCCACCGAAGCTAGGTAAATAAAACCTTTGAACAGAGATTGTCGGAAGCGACACCTACTGGTTGGCTACGCTGCATTGAAAAGGGGCAATACCCCGAACGCGTCTGTTCTGTAGCGCCGAGCCAAGTAGTGGGAGCGACTGACCTCCCTTGTCAAAGGTTATATGGATACAGTTTGTGGATCAAATAGCTACTTAAGGCGATGGCCTCATGGAGCTAATAAGCGGTCAGCGTTTTCTTATTTTTATAAGAATGGCCATATTAGTATGGCAATAAAAATATATATATATATATATAATATATTATATATATCGATATATATATATATATATATATATATATATATATAATATATATATATTATAATATATATATTATATATAATATATATATTATATATATATATATATTATATGTGAGGGGCGCGTGGCTTAGTGGTTAGGGCATTCGGCTCATGATCGTAAGGTTGTGAGTTCGATTCCCGGCGACGCGTTGTGTCCTTGAGCAAGACACTTTATTTCACGTTGCTCCAGTCCAATCAGCTGGCAAAAATGAGTTGTACTTGTATTTCAAAGGGTGCCTTGTCACTCTCTGTGTCACGCTGATTATCCCAGAAAATACGTTAAGGGTACACGTGTTGTGGAATGCCTCAGCCATTTGCCACGTTAATTTCACGAGCAAGCTGTTCTGTTGATTGTATCAGCTGGGACCCTCGTCGTCGTAACCGGCGGAGTCTTTTTTTTCCATATATTATATATATAATATATATATATAGTGGGTGTGTGTGTGTGTGTGTGGTGTGTGTGTGTCGAGGTGCAATGGCCCAGTGGTTAGGGCAGAGGACTCGCGGTCATAGGATCGCGGTTTCGATTCCCAGCAGCCAGCAATACAATATCAGGAATACCCCCACTTCAAGTAGAGAAAGGATAAATCAATACCCACAGGATAGACGCTGCAACCTCCTCTCCACCCAAAAGAGTTACCAACGAAATCTTCGTTCCAACAACCGGCTAAACAACCATGCACAACAAACCCACACCACACGCAATGATTACCAACGAAGGCCTCCTAAAACACCACACCCGAATATGGGATATCGGGACGCACTTCTCAATACTGTTCCAAGAACACACACCATAAATCACAACATGAGACCCCACATCAACAAAGAACAACTATATAATAGCTACCGTCCCAACCACCGCATTCATTTTTTAGACCCAATACGCAAACACAGAGACACAAGATAGCACCAAACAAGTAGGAGGAACCAAAAGTGATAAAAATTATCAATCTAACTCACAATGAACTAACAGCAAACCAAAGAAATATACTTTCCAAAGGACTCAAGTTTACACCCACCCCACAACACCCCAACTACAATGAAATTACGACTTAATGAGGAGCTATATGACAAATACAACGAGGACGAATCGTTGGTCAGAAATAGGAGTAACTACACCCCCTCAAAAGGTAAGAACAAAACACTTGATCATTTCTGTGACCACATATCAAATTACCCATATCAACATATGCACAAACAAAAACACAAACCAAACTTCAGCAAAAAAGAATGGGCTGAGTTGAACAAATTAAAACAAGACACAACCATAACAATCAAAGAGGCCGATAAAGGGAGTGCAGTTGTCTTAATGGACACGACATTTTACATAACTTTAGTACTATCTATGCTGGAAGACACAACATATTATGAAAAGGCACAAAACTACAGTCAACAAAAGTAATGAGGGAACTAAAATCCATGTTAAACCCATACAAAGAAGGGCTCACCGACAAAGAATATGACTATATGACCAATTTCACAAGTAAAACCAGCCAATTCTACGGTATACCTAAGATACACAAAAGTGAGAAAATAAGTAACGCATGCAAGATAGCTACAGACAAAATAATTAAAGTCCTTAATCCTAATGACCTCAAATTGAGACCCATAATAGCAGGTCCCGCATGCGAAACCCACCGCCTCAGTAACTTTTTAGACACCCTGTTAAAACTACTCCTCAAACATGTCAAAAGCTATATAAGGGACGACTTGGATATGCTCAATCACCTACCTAATACTATAAACAAAAAACACCCTACTAGTATCCTTCGATGTAGTCCCCTCTACTCCAATATCCACCACAACTAGGAATAGAGGCAATTCAATTCTGGCTAGGAATCACGCCAACGAACTCCCACATCGCATCAAAAAGAATTCGTGATAGAAGGGGTTAAATTCATCCTGGAAAATAACTTCTTCGCCTTCAAAGACAACTTCTACCGACAAAAATCGGGGCCTGCGATGGGTACACGAATGGCCCCCTCCTTTGCCAACCTACTCATGGGATATCTAGAAATCAGTCTGTATCGTAAGGTTCTAGAAAGATATGGCAGCCCTTTCTCCATCTACATAGAAAACAACTTTTAATGTATACACATTTTATTCTTCGACCCGCCCGACTTCGTGCTTGATTCACTTCTATGCTGATCTAATATATATATGTGTGTGTGTGTGTGTATTACGTTTATATATTTGTTTTGCAAGATTTTTGATGTGAAATCGTTTGTTGAAACAGATATTGTCGTATTTAGGAATAGTCATTTTGCCAGTTTAGCCAATAAAAACACACGCACTATATATTTGGTGTTACAGGAGTGTGACGAAAGAACTCTGGCCGAAATAAGATTAAGATTAATGTAAAAAGTAAATAAGGCTGAAGCAAAGTAACACCAAATATATAGTACGTGTGTTTTTATTGGCTAAACTGACAAAATGACCATTCCTAAATACAACAATATATATATACACAGAGATTCACATACAAACACACACACCCGTATGTATTTAGCTACGTCTGTATATCAAATATAGGCGCAGGAGTGGCTGTGTGGTAAGTAGCTTGCTAACCAACCACATGGTTCCGAGTTCAGTCCCACAGCGTGGCATCTTGGTCAAGTGTCTTCTGCTATAGCCCCGGGCCAACCAATGTTTTGTGAGTGGATTTGGTAGACGGAAACTGAAAGAAGCCTGTCGTATATATGTATATATATGTACATATATGAGTGGGGGGGGTGTGTGTCTGTGTTTGTCCCCCTAGCATTGCTTGACAACCGATGCTGGTGTGTTTACGTCCCCGTCACTTAGCGGTTCGGCAAGAGACCGATAGAATAAGTACTGGGCTTACAAAGAATAAGTCCCGGGGTCGATTGCCTCGACTAAAGGCGGTTGCTCCAGCATGGCAGCAGTCAAATGACTGAAACAAGTAAAAGAGTAAAAGAGTATATATATATATATATATTATATTATATATATATATCTATATATATATATATATATATATTATATAAGCTACATATATATATATATTATATATATATATATAATATATATATAACATTATTGTGTGAATTGAAGAATGGAGCTGAACGCAGATTGAACAGAAATCGTTTTATTTCATTCTAACACGTGTTTCCCACAACGCACGGTTGCAACGCCAGATGGTTGTACCTCCAACCGTGCGGTTCACTGCTGTGATTTTTGCCTACTAAGGTATCGGTTAAACTTTTGATTAATCTACTACAAGATTATTCATCTTTCTATTTCACATTATATATAATATAATATATATATCAGTCGCCATGATAGATCGTTAGCCACTACACACATTTTTTTTTTTATCTCTTTGTTTCTTTTCTGTGTTCTTTCTTGGTGGAAGAGCGTAGGGCTCGAAACGTAAAAGACTTTTTCTATTCCTGAGCGTTATACTAATACATCTGTTTGTTTTCTACACCACCTGCCTTCGTCTTTTGTCTTTCGTGAATTCTCCCTATATATATATATTATAATATATATATATATATATATATATATATATATATATTTGTTTCAGACATTTGACTGCGGCTATGCTGGAGCAAATCGATCCCAGCACTTATTCTTTGTAAGCCTGTTACTTATTCTATCGGACGCTTTTGCCGAACTGATAAGTTACGAGTAAACACACCAGCATCGGTTGTCAAGTCAAGCGATGTTGGGGCGACAAACACAGACACATAAACACACACACACACGTACATACATGCATATATATATATATACATATACGACGAACTTATTTAATTTTCGTTATCGTTGTTTTTCCCTATGTTTTGGCTGTGTGCACTCCAGCCTTCAGGAGCTTTATAAACCTAACAGATACATCCTGGCGCTGCCTATGAGTATAATACAGTAGATAAAGGCGCTTGTTGATGCAGTGAAGACACCTTAGAGGTAGTGAGTTGAGTTCAATCTCATGGAAGACACTAAGGTGAACGATAAGACACCTGAAGAAGGGTAGAGCGTGCGCAACCGAAACGTAGTGAGAAGCAACAACGGAAACGGGGACACCTTCCCGGTTATTATATAATACAACAAAAGGCGGCGAGCTGGCAGAAACGTTAGCACGCCGGGCGAAATGCGTAGCCGTATTTCGTCTGCCGTTACGTTCTGGGTTCAAATTCCGCCGAGGTCGACTTTGCCTTTCATCCTTTCAGGGTCGATAAATTATGTACCAGTTACGCACTGGGGTCGATGTAATCGACTTAATCCGTTTGTCTATCCTTGTTTGTCCTCTCTGTGTTTAGCCCCTTGTGGGTAATAAAGAAATATATATAAAACAGCAATTTAAATTTGAAAGTAAATGCAATACTCACAGATATAAAGTTAAAATAAGCACAGCTACGAGTGCCAAAGTCGTGGCATAATTTGTCAAGCCGAGCACATCCATCGTTGCTCCTGCCTTGTTAGAAAATTAAGTGTTTATATAATCGCATGCCAAATATAAATACTGTTTTCTGAGATAAATCACTCATATACACCTCTCTTACCTTCTCTAAATCTCCACCTATCTCTTACACTATTTTTATCTATCTCTGACTGCCTCTCTCTTTCTTTTATGCTTACCTCTCACTACTTCAATCACTTTGCTCCCCTTTTCCCACTTTAGTCCTCTCTTTTAGATGTGTTGTGGTTTTTGTGATTCGCTGATTCTAATTTTCCGCAACCATTTGAATATTTGACGAAAACAACTATGAACACGCCAATTGCAGCCAGTACTATTTACACCCAAATAAACACCATCAACCTTCATTGTATTATATATCCTTTACTTAAGGCGGCGAGCTGGCAGAAACGTTAGCACGCCGGGCGAAATGCTTAGACGTATTTCGTCTGCCGCTACGTTCTGAGTTTGAATTCCGCCGAGGCCGACTTTGCCTTTCATCCTTTCGGGGTCGATTAAATAAGTACCAGTTACGCACTGGGGTCAATATAATCGACTTAATTCGTCTGTCTGTCCTTGTTTGTCTCCTCTGTGTTTAGCCCCGTGTGGGTAGTAAAGGAATAGGTGGATAGTCTGTCCTTGTTTGTCGAAATTGCAATGGAGAACCTTTTAATTTTAAGTTGTGGATTCTATGTCATGTCACCTGCAGAAAGCAATTACTGTGAGGAGATATAACGTGAGTGATAATAATGGCTTTATAGTGGTTTTTGACTGCTATTTCTAAACATGTAAGGATTTTTGAAACCCTCTTAGTTATAATTATGGCTTGTTCATAATTATAAACTCTCTTCTTTTATGTATTTTATGATAACATGTTTGGCCATTGATATATTCATAAATAATTATTAATTGTTTATGACATACCTTCCGTAATGTATGATTACATTACTTTTTAATTAATTAATTTGTACCACTCATATCCGGTGGTTTGCCGTGCCTCGAATTTACCAGTCTTTTTTCATAAACGCTTTGCATGACGTTTGAATTCTTGCCAGTCGGGCTACATGTAAGCCCCACGGTAAGGTCTTGTATCAATTTCTATTTATAGGAATAGTTTCCTGAAGAGACGAATGAGACCCTTAATAGGTTCCTAACGTTGCAATTACAAGGGTTAATTAACCTTTAACTTTTAAGCTTTTATTTATAATTGCGACTTCATCATAATTATACATATTCTTCTTCTATGTATTTTGTGATAACATGTTTGACCATTAATATATTCATAAATAATTATTAATTTTTTGGAGTGGCTGTGTGGTAAGTAGCTTGCTTACCAACATGGTTCCGGGTTCAGTCCCACTGCGTGGCACCTTGGGCAGGTGTCTTCTACTATAGCCTCGGGCCGACCAAAGCCTTGTGAGTGGATTTGGTAGACGGAATCTGAAAGAAGCCTGTCGTATATATGTATATATGTATGTGTGTGTGTGTGTGTATGTTTGTGTGTCTGTGTTTGTCTCCCCAACATCGCTTGACAATGCTGATGTGTTTACGTCCCCGTAACTTAGCGATTCGACAAAAGAGACACCGATAGAATAAGTACTAGGCTTACAAAGAATAAGTCCCGGGGTCGATTCACTCGACTAAAGGCGGTGCTCCAGCATGGCCACAGTCAAATGACTGAAACAAGTAAAAGAGTAAAAGAGTATATCCTCAGTAGTGTGTTATTACATTACTTTTCAATTGTATGTATATGTGTGTGTATGTGTGTGTGTGTGTGTGTGTGTGTGTGTGTGTGTGTGTTTGTTTGTTCTTGTTTGTTCCTTCTCGAGCCATGCCTGGCTCATAAAGGTGTGTCGTGTACTGATAAAAATCAATAAAACGGTCAGCGATATCGCTATAACTTAGGACCGAACTTCACGTTAAATGATAATTTTATTTGCACATAGGACTGTATTGTATTTAGTGCACATTCGGTGAAATCATTGTCTATCTTTAGCTTTGTTTTTTGTATTTGGCTTGCAAGATTCCTGACACGAATTCGTGTGTTGAAACAAATTTTGTTGTCTTGCGAGGGTCATTATGCCAATAATAATAACACACTCATTGGTTCAATTCTACTTCTCTATTATCAATCATTTGCTTAGATATATAATCAATTAAATAACCGATTTTGTGTTTAATCGAGGTGTTAAACAAACGATCAATTAGTTAATTGATCAGATATCCAATCAACTGATAATAAAGAAGTGGAATTGAACCCGTGTAGGTGTTATTATTGGCGTGATGACTCTCGAGACACATCAAAATAATATATTTTATATATCATAGTGTATTCGCATCTGTGTATATAATTTCATGTAATTTTAGAAGCAAATTTCAAATACAAGCTATTTTATTATTACTCCTATCAATCAACACACGGTATTTGACGGGTTAAAAGACACATGGACATCTTAGATGTACATCAATTTCAACAGAACTGGCGGCAGTGGTGGAAGTGACAATGATGATGATGAAATTGATGAGGATGTTGATGATGATGATGATGTTGATGATTGTGACGACAATTATTATTATAATTGTAATTGTTGTTTTATTGAGTGAGACAGCAGCACACTATCAAAGTGACTATTGGGTACAAATGTACAAAGTCCATTATATCCACCTTGACTACCCATCTGATAAGGGTACACAAGACACAAACAAGCATGACAGCCTTATATGCGCAATATAGTGATCTCATATCAAGATAAACAATGCATGACCTTGC